>NC_060189.1:46479386-46762902 GCF_021184085.1 Oncorhynchus gorbuscha | reverse complement strand
CCGACGGCACAGGAACGGAATGATGATTAGGGGAATAGGAACAGCTGGGAGCAGGAACGGAACGACAGAGAGAAGAGAGAGCGAGAGAGTGAAAGGGGAGGGGAGAGAGAGGGATAGAACCAAACAAGACCAGCAGAGGGAAACGAATAGCATGGGGAGCACAGGGACAAGACATGACAATAAATGACAAACATGACATAGTTGTTTTCTGTATTGTTAGCTTCCTTAGAGAACTGTTCGTTTTCCTCTTTGTTATTTTTTGTTCTAGTGTTCTGATTTTAATAAAATATCATGAACACGTCTCACGCTGCACTTTGGTCCAGTCATTCACAGGAAGAGGAGTGTTACAGAACTACCCACCACCAAAAGACCAAGCAGCGTGGCCAGGAGAGGCAGCCCCAATCATTTTTTGGGGGGTGGCACACGGCACTGTCGGCGGAGCCGAGAATGGAACCAGAGCCAGTCGGGGTGAAATTGGAGGTGACCGAAGGGAGCGAAGCAGAGACAGTGAGGGAGTTGATGGGGAGATTGGAGGAGAGAGAGAGAGCTACTGTGTTGGTGCATGAAACACAACATTCGCCCGATGGAGATTGTCTTCGAATTGATGTCACCTGAGTCTGCTCTCCATACTCGTCCTGAGGTGCGTGCTAGCCGTCTGGGGAAGACTGTGCCAGCCCCACGCACCAGGCCTCCTGTGCACAGGGTGACGCAGTGGTTAAGGGCGCTGTACTGCAGCACAAGCTGTGCCACCAGAGACTCTGGGTTCGCGCACAGGCTCTGTCGCAACCGGCCGCGACCAGGAGGTCCGTGGGGTGACACACAATTGGCCCAGCGTCGTCCGGGTTAGGGAGGGCTCGGCTCGGCCCGGCCCAGCAACTCCTGTGGCGGGCCGGGCGCAGTGCACGCTAACCAAGGTTGCCAGGTGCACCGTGTTTCCTCCGACACATTGGTGCGGCTGGCTTCCGGGTTTGATGCGCACTGTGTTAAGAAGCAGTGTGGCTTGGTTGGGTTGTGTATCGGAGGATGCAGGACTTTCAACCTTCGTCTCTCCCGAGCCCGTACGGGAGTTGTAGCGATGAGACAAGATAGTAGCTGCTAAAACAATTGGATACCATGAAATTGGGGAGAAAAAGGGGTAAAAAAAGGAAGTACCAATCAAAGGTTTGGACACCGCCTCAAAGTGCAAATAGTTAGGATTGATTCGCAAGGAAGGTGGATCTTTTGGAGTATGAAAGGGGATGAAAAATAGATTTGGCTCATTAATCTATATGGTCCAAATCAGGATGATCCATACTTCTTCGAAAATATTAAATCATTATGGTAGGAGACTATAACACAATGTTAAGTACCTCAATGGACCGTAAAGGAAATAACTCGACGAACTATCACCGCACCCTTAAGGAAATCACAAATATTATGGACACATTAGAAATAGTGGATATTTGGAGACAAAAAAATTCCAACCTAGTGAGATACAGTGGCTTGCAAAAGTATTCACCCCCCCATGGCATTTTCCCGATTTTGTTTTCTTACAACCTGGAATTAAAATCTGTATCATTGAGAACCTGTTCTCAACTAGCCTGCCTGGTTAAATAAAGATGAAAAAAAATTCAAGACTTCTTGCTTTTCAGCTAAAATTATTATATAGAATTCTTGCCACCAACAAAATGTTGAATATTTGGGGCATAAATTCATCGAAGCTCTGCAGATTGTGATGAAGGGATACAGAATCAATAGACCATTTATTTTGGTATTGCCCTCAGGTAGCCCGTTTCTGGTCTCAGGTTCAGGAGTGGCTGAAAATGCATGACATTGATCTAAAATTGACCTTCGAAATAGTACTGTTAGGAGATCTGGAGAGGCCAGGTCAGTCAATTACTAATATACAAATACTCTTAGTAAAAGTATTTCACTTCAACTCGCAATCTATGGATTATATTTGATTAGATAGAGTGAATTTGTACTATAATAGTACTGTTAGTTGAAAGATCAATGTTGTGTAGAAATCCGAAGAGGGTGGCCAGGAGAGATAGATGGGATGGGCTGAGGGAAGCTGAGGGTTGGGATGTGGAATTGGAGACAAGTGGGAGTGGAGTTGCTGGACAGGAGATAGAATGATGGTCAAAGATAAAGTCTAAAAAATAAAGTCATAATAAAATAGAATAAAAAGTAAGTTTGAATGTTTGAATGACAATGAGGGGCAGTGTTTTTTTCAGCTAATGCCAGTTTGCCTGAGGCTGATGCCGTGCAGGTGTTTGTACACATGCATATACACACACTCTCATTCAAATACACCCATATGTAAATAGTGGCAGACATGCACTCAAACACATAGAGTTGGCCTTGCTCGTATGATTTTAGTTGTCCTTGATGTCCGTACTTTTCTTTTGCATTGTTGTTTCTGTTTCTATTTTCTCATTAGTTCATTTTCTGGGTTGTTGGTGCATTTGGGGGGATTCTTGGGGGTGGGGAATGGAATTTATTGATTTTTTTATTATTATAAAAACAATTATTGGGGGGGGGTGACTGAAGGAGGGTCTCGGATGGTTGAGGGACAGCTATGGGCAACTGTGGGGGATCTTGGAGGGTTCGCATCCCCGTTTTTGGGGGGTGGGGCCTTGAGGGACATCTGTTGACGTGCCCTTGAGCAGGGTGTTGACCCTGGATGCTTCAGGGGGGTGGATTCTATTCGTTCTGAATGGGCGTCTGTTGGATGTCTGGTTTGGTGTAGTTGTTGAGCGGCTTCACTGCAAGTATATTGTATGTTTTGGATATTCAATTTTTAAAAAGTACATGTTTTTTTTAAAGCTGCAGGGCCAGAAAGATTACCAGGATGTGTACTTAATTAAAGCATGCACAGACCAACTGGCAACTGTCTTCACTGACACTTTCAACATGTCCCTGACCGAATCTGTAATACCTACATGTTTCAAACAGACCACCATAGTCGCTGTGACCAAGAAAGTGAAGGTAACCTGCCTAAATGATTACCGTCCCATAGCACTCACGTCGGTAGCCATGAATTGCTTTGAAAGGCTTGCGACTAGGTGGCGCTATTAAACATTTTGGATGAAAAAAGTTCCCGTTTTAAACAAGATATTTTGTCACGAAAAGATGCTTGATTATGCATATAATTGACAGCTTTGGAAGGAAAACACTCTGACGTTTCCAAAACTGCAAAGATATTTGTCTGTGAGTGCCACAGAACTGATGTTACAGGCGAAACCCAGATGAAAATCCAACCAGGAAGTGACACATTTTTTAAAACTGCCTCATGCCAATGACTCCTTATATGGCTGTGAATGAGCTACGAATGAGCTTACGTTTTCCACGTATTCCCCAAGGTGTCTACAGCATTGTGACGTCTTTTTAGGCATTTCCATTGAAGAATGGCAGTAAGGGACCATATATAGCATGTGGTCACATGGTGTCTCCGGCAGAAAATCTAGTCTAAAATACTGAGGTAGCCATTTTTCCAATCGCTTCTTATGAGAAACCAATTGCCTCGACGGATATATTATCGAATATATATGTTAAAAACACCTTGAGGATGGATCCTAAACAACGTTGCCGTATTTCGGTCAATATTATGTAGCTAATTTTGAAAAAGGTTTGGCGTTGTAGTAGTAGCATTTTCCGGTCGATTTCACAGCCAAGGATGATGAAGAAAAGGGAGCTTTTTCGCCTACAAAAATAATATTTTTGGAAAAAAGGAACATTTGCTATCTAAATGGGAGTCTCCTGAATGAAAGCAACTGAAGTTCATCAAAGGTAAATGATTTAATTTGGTAGCTTTTCTTACTTTCATGAAAATGTTGCCTGCTGCCTGCAGAGCCTAGCATAGCATTATGCCATGATAAACGTACACAAATGCTTGTCTAGCGTTGGCTGTAACGCATATTTAGAAAATCTGAGATGACAGTGTTGTTAACAAAAGACTAAGCTTGTGTTTGAATATATTTTATTTATTTCATTTGCGATTTTCATGAATAGGAAAAGTTTCTAGTGGTATTTATGTCCGCTGCATTATGCTATTGCATTTGAGGCTATGATTACGCCCCCGGATACGGGATAGCTAGTCGCAAGAGAGCCTTCTTCTTTAAAAGGCTCCTCTGTCCTCCACTCGCTCACATCAACACCATCATGCAGGAAACCCTAGACCCGCTCCAATTTGCATACCGCCCCAACATATCTGCAATCTCAATCGAACTCCGCACTGCCCTTTTCCACCTTGACAAAAGGAACACCTATGTGAGAATGATGTTCATTGACTACAGGTCAGCGTTCAACCCCATAGTGCCCTCAAAGCTCATCACTAAGCTAAGGACCCTGGGACTAAACACCTCCCTCTGCATCCTGGACTTCCTGATGGGCCGCCCCAAAATGGTAAGGGTTGTCAACAACACATCTGCCACGCTAATCTTCAACACTGGATCACCTCATGGGTGTATGCTTAGTCCCCTCCTGTACTCCCTGTTCACCCATGACTGTGTGGCCAAATACGACTCCAACACCATCATTAAGTTTGGTCACAACACAACAGTGGTAGGCCTGATCACAGACAACGATGAGACAGTCTATAGGGAGGAGGTCAGAGACCTGGCAGTCTGGTGCCAGGACAACAACCTCTCCCTCAATGTGAGCAAAACAAAAGGAGATGATCGTGGACAATTGGAAAAGGAGGGCCGAACAGGCCCACATTATTATTGACGGGCTGTGGAGTGCGTCGAGAGCTTCATGTTCCTTGGTGTCCATATTATCAACAAACTATCATGGTCCAAACACCCCAAGACAGTTGTGAAGAGGGCATGGCAACACCTTTTCCCCATCAGGAGACTGAAAAGTTTTGACATGGGTCCCCAGATCCTCAAAAAGTTCTACAACCTCACCTTCGGGAGCATCACTGCCTGGTATGGCAAATGCTCGGCATCTGACCGTAAGGCGCTACAGAGGTTAGTGCGAATGGCCCAGTACATCACTGGGGCCAAGCTTCCTGACATCCATGACCTATATTACGAGGCAGTGTCAGAGGAAGGCCCAAAAAATGGTCAAAAACTCCAGTCACCAAAGTCATAGACTGTTCTCTCTGCTACCACACGGCAAGCGGTACGGGAGTGCCAAGTCTAGGGCCAAAAGACTCCTTAACAGCATCTACCCCCAAGTCATAAGACTGCTGAACAATTAATCAAATGGCGTGCCGGAAAATGAACACCCCACCCTTTGTTTTTACACTGCTGCTAATCGCTGTTTATTATCTATGCATAGTCACTTTACAAATTACATTGACTAAACTGTACCCCCTCACATTGACTCAGTACCGGTACCCCCTGTGTATAGCCTCGATATTGTTGTCATCTTCTTGTGTTACTTTTTTATTCAATGTTTTTACTTTAGTTTATTTAGTAAATACTTTCTTAACTCTATTTCTTGAACTGCATTGTTAATTAAAAACGTGTAAATAAGCATATCACAGTAAGGTCCACTACACCTGTTGTATTCGGAGCATGGAACAAATAACAATTTATTTGACCAATTTCTAGGCTTGCCAAGTACTAGAGTATTTAGTCAACAAGCAACTACGCTCCTTTCTATACAGTTGAAGTCAGAAGTTTACATACACCTTAGCCAAATACATTTATACTCAGTTTTTCACAATTCCTGACATTTAATCCTAGTAAAAATTCCCTGTTTTAGGTCAGTTAGGATCACCACTTTATTTTAAGAATGTGAAATGTCAGAATAATAGTAGAGAGAATGATTCATTTCAGCTTTTTTTATTTCACATTCCCAGTGGGTCAGAAGTTTACATACACTCAATTAGTGTTTGGTAGCATTGCCTTTAAATTGTTTAACTTGGGTCAAACGTGACAGGTAGCTTTCCACAAGCTTCCCACATTAAGTTGGGTGAATTTTGGTACATTCCTCCTGACAGAGGTGGTGTAACTGAGTCAGATTTGTAGGCCTCCTTGCTCGCACAAGCTTTTTCAGTACTGCCCACATTGTATCGACCGTTGTTGGAAGAAGGTGATTCTGTAACAACTCCCCTCTTCTTCTGATGAGGAGTAAGAGGTCGGACCAATGTGCAGCATGATAAGTGTCCATTTTCGTTTATTAAACTGAACACTAAAGAATTCAAAATGACAAAGTGAATGATACAAACCAAAACAGTCCTGAAATGTGAAACAAACATTTCAACAGGAAACAATCACCCACAACTAAAAAGTGAAACCAGGCTGCCTAAGTATGGTTCTCAATCAGGGACAACGATTGACATCTGCCTCTGATTGAGAACCATGCCGGGCCAAACACAGAAATCCCAAAACATAGAAAAAGGAACATAGACAACCCCACCCAACTCACGCCCTGACCATACTAAAACAAAGACATAACAACAGAACTAAGGTCAGAACGTGACACACATATTCTCTACAGGATTGAGGTCAGGGCTTTGTGATGGTCACTCCAACACCTTGACTTTGTTGTCCTTTAGCCATTTTGCCTTTCAGGTTATGTCAATATAGGACTCGTTCTACTGTGAATATAGATACTTTTCTGGAAAATGTTGATTACAAAGTTATAATTTTCCGAATGTAACTTTTCAGTTATTTTAAAATCCGATCAATTTGTCTCACCTCATTAGTCCCATTCCAAACATCATAAAATACTTGGTTAACTTTAAATGTAAACTCATATTTTCTCATTTGGAAGGTTAACATTACATCTTTTCACAAATAAACTCAGCAAAAATGTAACGCCCCTGTCTTTCAAAGACAATTCGTAAAAATCCAAAAAACTTCACAGATCTTCATTGTAAATGGTTTAAACATTGTTTCCCATGCTTGTTCAATGAACCATAAACAATTCATGAACATGCACCTGTGGAACGGTTGTTAAGACACTAACAGCTTACAGATGGTGTCACGCCCTGGTCTAAGTATTTTGTGTTTTCTTTATTATTGTGGTTAGGCCAGGGTGTGACATCAGCATTTATGTGGTGTGTTTTGTCTAGGGTTTTTTTGTAGGTTATGGGATTGTGGTTTAGTGAAGTAGTCTAGGTAAGTCTATGCTTGCCTGGAGTGGTTCTCAATCAGAGACAGGTGTTTATCGTTGTCTCTGATTGGGAATAATATTTAGGCAGCCATATTCTTTGAGTGTTTCGTGGGTGATTGTTTTTTGTCTCTGTGTTTGTTGCACCAGATAGGGCTGGTTTGGTTTCACGTTTATTGTTTTTGTATATTGTTCGTATTTTCATCTTTATTAAAGATGTTTATAAATAACCACGCTGCATTTTGGTCCTCCTCTCTTTCAACAGAAGAAAACCGTAACAGATGGTAGGCAATTAAGGTCACAGTTATGAAAACTTAGGACACTAAAGAGGCCTTTTTACTGATTCTAAAAAAAAAAAAAATAAATATTCCCAGGGTTCCTAATCATCTGTGTGAATGTGCCTTAGGCATGCTGCAACGAGGCATGAGGACTGCAGATGTGGCCAGGGCAATAAATTGCAATGTCTGTACTGTGAGACGCCTAAGACAGCGCTACAGGAAGACAGGACGGACAGCTGATCATCCTCGCAGTGGCAGACCATGTGTAACAACACCTGCACAGGATCAGTTCATCCGAATATCACAACTGCAGGACAGGTACAGGATGGCAACAACAACTGCCCGAGTTACACCAGGAATGCGCAACCCCTCCATCAGTGCTCAGACTGTCTGCAATAGGTTGAGAGAGGCTGGACTGAGGGCTTGTAGGCCTGTTGTAAGGCAGGTCCTCACCAGACATCACCGGCAACAACGTCACCTATGGGCACAAACCCACCGCCGCTGGACCAGACAGGAATAGCAAAAAGTGCTCTTCACTGACGAGTCGCGGTTTTGTCTCATCAGGGATGATGGTCGGATTAGTTTATTGTCAAAGGAATGAGCGTTACACCAGGGATCGTACTCTGGAGTGGGATCGATTTGGGGGTGGAAGGTCCGTCATAGTCTGGGGCAGTGTGTCACAGCATCATGGACTGAGCTTTGGATTTTTGGATTGGCGGGTGAGGGCAAGGGCCATTGACCCCAGAAATGTCCGGGAACTTGCAGGTGCCTTGGTGGAATAGTGGGGTAACATCTCACAGCAAGAACTGGCAAATCTGGTGCAGTCCATGAGGAGGAGATGCACTGCAGTACTTAATGCAGCTGGTGGCCACACCAGATACTGACCCCCCTTTGTTCAGGGACACATTATTCCATTTTTTTCACATGTCTGTGGAACTTGTTCATTTTATGTCTCAGTTGTTGAGTCTTCTTATGTTCATACAAATATTTACACGTTAAGTTTTCTGAAAATAAACGCAGTTGACAGTGAGAGGACGTGAGTTTAGTTTTGTTTCATCAGACCAGAGGACATTTCTCCAAAAAGTATGATCTTTGTCCCCATGTGCAGTTGCAAACAGTAGTCTGGCTTTTTTACGGCTTCTTCCTTGCTGAGCAGCCTTTCAGGTTATGTCAATATAGGACTCGTTTTACTGTGGATATAGATACTTTTGTACCTGTTTCCTTCAGCATCTTCACAAGGTCCTTTGCTGTTGTTCTGGGATTGATTTGCACTTTTCACACCAAAGTACGTTCATCTCTAGGAGACAGAACGTGTCTCCTTCCTGAGCGGTATGACGGCTACGTGGTCCCATGGTGTTTATACTTGCGTACTATTGTTTGTACAGATGAACATGATACCTTCAGGCGTTTGGAAATTGCTCCCAAGGATGAACCAGACTTATGGAGGTCTACAATTTTATTTTGTCTGAGGTCTTGGCTGATTTCTTTTAATTTCCCCATTAATTTCCCCTTGCTCATTAACGCAATGGCCCTTGTGGTCCTGCTGTAGCTCAGTTGGTAGAGCATGGCGCTTGTAACGCCAGGGTAGTGGGTTCGATTCCCGGGACCACCCATACGTAGAATGTTTGCACACATGACTGTAAGTCGCTTTGGATAAAAGCGTCCGCTAAATGGCATATATTATATTATTATTATTATATTATGTCAAGCAAAGAGGCACTGAGTTTGAAGGTAGGCCTTGAAATACATCCACAGGTCCATCTCTGATTGACTCAAATTATGGCAATTAGCCTATCAGAAGCTTCTAAAGCTATGGCATCATTTTCTAGGAATTTGCCAAGCTGTTGAAAAGGCATGGCGCTTGTAACGCCAGGGTAGTGGGTTCGATCCCCGGGACCACCCATACGTAGAATGTATGCACACATGACTGTAAGTCGCTTTGGATAAAAGCGTCTGCTAAATGGCATATTATTTATATTAAACTTCTGACCCACTGGAATTGTGATACAGTGAATTATAAGTGGAATAATCTGTCTGTAAACAATTGCTGGAAAAATTACTTGTCATGCATCTTTGTTCTAACAGGCACTTTAGTATTGCCAGCCTAATCTCGGGAGTTGAAAAGCTTGAAGTCATAAACAGCGCTGTGAAGCAAGCATTGCTAAGAGCTGCTGGCAAACGCAGTAAAGTTTGAATGAATGCTTACGAGCCTGCTGCCGCCTACCACCGCTCAGCCAGACTGCTCTATCAAATCATAGACTTAATTATAATATAATAAACACAGAAATACGAGCCATTGGTCATTATGTTGGTCAAATTCGGAAACAATAATTTCGAAAACAAATAGTTTATTCTCTCAGTGAAATACGGAGCCGTTCTGTATTTTAATGAACGGGCGGCAACCCTAAGTCTAAATATTGCTGTTACATTGCACAACCTTCAATGTTGTCATAATTATGTAAAATTCTGGCAAATTAGTTCGCAATGAGCCAGGTGGCCCAAACTGTTGCATATACCCTGACTCTGCGTGCCATGAACACAAGAGAAGTGACACATTTTCCCTGGTTAATATTGCATGCTAACATGAATTTCATTTAACTAAATATGCAGGTTTAAAAATATATACTTCTGTGTACTGATTTTAAGAACTGCATTGATGTTTATGTTTAGGTACATTTGTGCAACGATTGTGCTTTTTCTCGCAAATGTGCTTTTGTTAAATCATCCCCCGTTTGGCTGTCTGTGTTAGGAAGAAATGGTGTTCACACAGTTCACAACGAGCCAGGCAGCCCAAACTGCTGCATATACCCTGACTTTGTTGCACAGAATGCAAGAGAAGTGACACAACTTCCCTAGTTAAAAGAAATTCATGTTAGCAGGCAATATTAACTAATTATGCAGGTTTAAAAATATATACTTGTGTATTGATTTGAAGAAAGGTGTTGATGTTTATAGTTAGGTATACATTGTTGCAACGACGGTGCTTTTTTCGCGAATGCGCTTGTTTAATCACCCGTTTGGCGAAGTAGGCAGTGATTCAATGATAATCGATGCGGTGCCTGTTAATTTACATGCAACGCAGGACAAGCTAGACAAACTTGTAATATCATCAACCATGGGTAGTTAACTAGTGATTATGTTAAGATTGATTGCTTAATGCTAGCTAGCACCTTACCTTGGCTCTTTACTGCACTCGCATAACAGGTAGTCAGCCTGCCACGCAGTCTCCTCGTGGAGTGCAATGTAATCGGCCATAATCAGTGTCCAAAACCGGTGATTACCGATTGTTCTGAAAACTTGAAATCGGCCCTAATTAATCGGCCTTTCCAATTAATCGGTCGACCTCTAGTCAAAACCCATAGAGAGCTGTAAAGCGGAGACCCTGAGCTTTGACATCATGTATAGTATGTTACTACGTTCCAATTTAGACACAAAAGTGTCCAACTCTGCCATTTTCAATCCATATACAGGTAAGGGTGTAAAGAGCTACTAGCGTCTCGTGAATATATGGCAGAAATATTTCTTCTTTGCTCCAGTATTAATTTGGAATGGTTTGGGCTACAGACGAGCGGTGTTGTGCACTGTAAAGTTGCAACCACGGACACAAAGCCATGCTATATTTGTTCCTCTGACAGAGGATGTGGTGTAGCTCAGCCAAGAGCCAAATATTAAGAAATCGGTGCCCCTCAAATGATACAAATGTAACAACAGACAGAGCGCACTGGACGTGAAACAACGATACAGGTGTAACCATGTGCCATTTAATGTATTTAATGCACTAGTGCTCCCAAGTCAATATCTCATGTGCATTCCACGAGTCATGTCTAAAAAAAAAGAATCAAGCCCTATGGCCTCTGGTTAAAAGCGGTGCACTACCTATTACGGGTGCCATTGGAGTTGCAGCCCTGGAAGTCAAGGTTTAGGTCTGGGGAAGTGGTTGCAAGGTAATCAGTTTGTGCATCTGCCAGTATGTGGGGGGTGTCATCATACACCGGGTGGCACGGGCCAAAGATCTGTTTACTCATTAACGCTAATTGAGGCAATCTGTACATTCTTTTTTTTACACCTGCATGTTTATCTGGCACTCCGGCAAGGGGGCGCCAGGTCAAGTGCCGGGGTAGGTGATTTTTGGTTAACCATCAGCCAGCTGGAGAGAGAGGGGTAACTTAAGTGATGTCAGGCTCTCATCCTGCGGGATACCTCGCAGCTAGATGCAACATCCTGGCATTCGCCGTCCCTTTTTGGATGAGGAGAAAAAAAAAACTGCTTTTACTCTTGCTCAAATTTTAAATGTAATTTGAGGACAAAAAGTTGTCTCTTAACTGGCTTGGGTACTCTTTGTTTGCTCTTAATAAACAACCTTGACGTTATTTAAAGGTTCAATTACATCCGAGAGCAATGGACCACCTTAACATATTTCTTTACCAACACTCCAGACACAGAGGCTGCCCTTCTTATATTAAGACAAAATAACCCACTACTCATAGACAGTGCTAACCCCGCCAGGTGAGCCCCCTGAGCTAAATCCTAGACACAAGGTCACTCATCACACCAGAATGGTTGACAGATCCACCTCTGTTACATTGGTACACAGACTTAAGCCTAAGGAGCAGTACAGCTAACATAGATACTTCACCAAGCCTCATTAGACTGTGAAAAATAATAAGCTGATCTCATATCAGTTTTATCACACACAAGTCAGCTTATTTTGTCAGTCCTTCTCTGTTTGTCATGCCATCGCGGCCTGTGACATATGCTTAGTGGCAACACTATTTGTCCCCATAGCCTGATGATTTCAATCATTGTCACTGTAGGAGCTACTGGTAGACAGTGCAACTTCCTGTGGCTAAGTGTACTTAGTTACACTAGCCTGCTGTAAATGGCTCATTCTTTAAAGAGGACACGCACTTGGCTTGTGCTTGGGCTCTTTGCTGTGCCACGGTAATCATTCAAACAGCATGCACAGCCTGCTCTCTAGAATAAACATGTGGACTGGTGGACCTTAGCAGATAGTGCACTACTCACAAGGCTATATAGGAAATGAGGTGCCATTTGGGACACAACCCTACTCAAATTTTGACCACAAAGAAGAGTTGATATGGCCATGCAAGATTGTACTCAGATTGGCTGGAAATATGAACATTCACATGGTTGATAGAGGTTGCATTTATCCCTTTTTTTCAGCCAGTCATAGAATAACCCTTTTCAAGGAGCACATTGTAACAAGTCTCCATGGCCTTCCAGTTTTTATCCATTCGAGCGCACCAGCACATTGTTTTTGCTTCTTATTCTGTTATGGCCAGGTAAGCTCTACGCAATTGAAAGTATGCCTATGCCTATTCACTATACTGAACAAAAATATAAACGCAATATGTAAAGTGTTGGTCCCATGTTTCATAAGGTGAAATAAAATATTCCAGACATTTTTCATACTCACAAAACGCTGATTTCTCTCAAGTGTTGTGCACAATTGTTTACATCCCTTTTAAGTGAGCATTTCTCCTTTGACAAGATATCCATCCACCAGACAGGTGTGGCATATCAAGAAGCTGATTAAACAGTATGATCATTACACAGGTGCACCCTGTGCCGGGGACAATAAAAAAGGCCACTCTAAAAATGTGCTGTTTTGTCACACAACACAATGCCACAGATGTCTCAAGTTTTGAGGGAGTGAGCAATTGGCATGCTGACTGCAGGAATGTCCACCAGATAATTGAATGTTACTTTCTCTACCATAAGCCGCCTCTAACAACGTTTTAGAGAATTTGGCAGTACATCCAACTGGCCAAGCGCAAACCACATGTAACCACGCTCTCCCAGGACCTCCACATCTGACTTTTTCACTTACGGAATTGTCTGAGACCAGACACACAGACAGCTGATGAAACTGTGGGTTTGCACAATTTAATAATTTCTGCACAAAATGTCAAAAACCATCTAAGGGAAGCTCATCTGCATGCTCTTCATCCTTACCTGGGTCTCGACCTGACTGCAGTTCAGTGTCGTAACCAACTTCTGTGGGCAAATGCTCATCTTCGATGGCCACTGGCACGCTGGAGAAGTGTGCTCTTCACAGATGAATCTCGGTGTCGTCAACTGTACCGGGCAGATGGCAGATGGCGTCATGTGGGCGAGCGTTTTGCTGATGTAAACGTTGTGAACAGAGTGCCCCATGGTGGCGGTGGGCTTATGCTATGGGCAGGCATAAGCTATGGACTACGAACACAATTGCACTTTATATACTGTGACGAGATCCTGAGGCCCATTGTCGTGCCATTCATCCACCGCAATCACCTCATGTTTCAGCAGGATAATGCACGGACCCATTTCACAAGGATCTCTACACAATTCCTGGTAGCTGAAAATGTCCCAGTTCTTCCATGGCCTGCATACTCACCAGACATTTGAGATGTTTTAACCATTGAGCATGTCTGCGATGCTCTAGATCAACGTGTACAACAGGGTTTGAGTTCCCGTCAATATACAGCAACTTTGCAAAGCCATTGAAGAGGAGTGGAACAACATTTCACAGGCCACAATCAACAGCCTGATCAACTCTATGCTAAGCAATGTGTCGCGCTGCATGAGGCAAATAGTGATCACACCAGATACGGACTGGTTTCCTGATCCACACCTCTACCCTTTTTAAAAGTATCTGTGACCAACAGATGCATATCTTTATTCCCAGTCAATGAGAAATCCATAGATTAGGGCCTAATTCATTTATTTCAATTGAATGATTTCCGTATATGAACTGTAACTCAGTAAAATCTTTTGAAATATTTGCAAGTTGTGTTTATATTTTTTGTTCAGCGTAGAATAAACCAAAAAGGAACAGAGTTCCCCATGGTGGCTACTTGAGTCATTCAAATTGGCGTTATAAAACCTCTTACTCTATGCACATGTCAACATTTCCTCTCCATAGCAACTTCAATTCCATGTTCTACAAATGCACGGTCCATGACATGATAGACTCAGGAGAGAGCATCAATAAAAAAGCCAGTGGAATAAATTTAAGGGATTAGAGGAGAGAGAGACAGAGACCGAGAAATCAATCGGCTGTCTTCCTGGTCAACTGGGACGTTTTTTGTTTAACTTAGCATAAGAAAACGAGCGTTAATTAACGTGACACAATTCGCTGTGATCTCCCAGCAAATTGCTTTTCTTTTCGGGTCATGCAATCAGACTCACCACGCGAAATCTGTGTGGAAAACATCATGGTGCCAGCCCTGTAATTGCCTGCTCCTTTCTCCAAAGATACTGTAAAGAGTGAGAGAGTGAGAGAGAGAGTGAGATCATTTGAACATTTTCCCAATTGGTGTCTCAATATAAATGGGCAGCATCAGATCAGACGAGGCTTTTTGGACCACAACAAAAGGGTTAGTACAAAGACAATGGAGAAAGAGCCATCTTAAACAGATGCAAGCAATATCTTGATTGCTTTGATTTGGAGCAACAGGTAGTTCAAGTACACAGAAGGTGCGTGTTGTTTATCCTCGGTAGCTCAGTTAGTAGACCGTGGCTCTTCCAGGGGGTTCGATTACCGGGACCACCTGTGCGTAAAATGTAAGCATGCGTGACTTTACTTTACCTTGGATAAAGTAGGGGTGTGCTGATCTCATATCAGTTTTATCACGCACAGTGAGAAAGTTAGACACACAGATGTCATACCCCGCAGGACAAGCTAACCTCTCACCATTACAATAACAGGGGAGGTTAAGCATTTTGGATGGAATATGACATGTGTGTCCAACTGTCTTGCTCATCATTATTCACGATTCATTCAGGAGGTTGTTTTCTAAACGCTTCACCCAAAATGGATGGAATATCTTCAAATTAAAGCTGACAGTCTGCACTTTAACCTCTTAGTCATTGTGTCATTTCAAATCCAAAGTGCTGGAGTACAGAGCCAAAATAATCCAAACAAATGTGTCACTGTCCCAATACTTTTGGAGCTCACTGTATTGTTTCACTTTCTAAGGGGGGCAAAACTTCTCTCCCGACACTTATGCCACAACATTTATTCTATCAAAATAAACGATTTACATTTGTAATTTTATTTTCTACGGATCTGTCGCTCAGAAAACATGCTTGGGCGAGAAGAACGGGTTTGGATCATGACATAAGGACAGACGTCGTCAGCAATGGAATAAATATACGGACGTAGAAAGTAGACCTACAAAACGACGCTAATTAGACAGACAAAAACAAACAGATGGCCTCAGCAAAGTGTACAGAAAAAAAACTACAGTGAACAACAATGACTAGAAATGGATTCTGATTCGTACATGATGTTTGGAGAAGGGGAGACTTGTGCCCTGAGACGAGTGACTGGTATGAGTGAATGAAACAGCCGTGCGTGTCAGTCTGGGGAAATGAGAGCAGACGGAGAGTGGCTTGTTCTAATCCAATCGTAACAGCAGGCTCAACCAGTTTCTTTACAGACAGGAGAGCTAGACAATAGTTGTTTGGAGCACACAGCGTTTCACATTGTTGAAAATGATTTGTTTCCATTTCACAGATAATTACAAAAAAATGACTTGTGTCATGATCGTATTCGCAGAATTCTCCATATCCATTAAGATGACTTGTTTCGTCCGAGTACTCGACACACCCCTTGGATAAAATCATCTGCTAAATGGCATATAATCATCATATTATTAATGCTGCATTTAGACAAGGGACGCAAATACAGTCAAACTAGTCGGCATAGCGGGACAAGAAAGCAAAGCAGAGGGTGACGGCAAAAGCAAGCCAGCACGAAGGTATGCATTGCTATGGTGATTTCAGTAAACAAAACTAATCAAATCAACATCCGGTAGAAAACAATGAATGAATGTTCACACACACACACATTTAGTTAAGAGGGCTGAGCATGATGTGCTTTTTGTGCTAAATTCCGTTTGCCGCCACACATTTTCAGAGTTCTGCGGTGCATATCATCATCTTTTGAACATGGAGTTGTGTGCTAAAGATCAACTTTCGTAGTCTGTTACAGTTACTTAACATGCGTTACAGCTACTTACATCATGTTGGGTCTATTGTCAATTTATCGACGTCATAACATTTGAAGAGAGGGCAGGAGAAAGAGAGGGCATATGTATATGTATATGCACGAGTTCTAACCCGAGGAGGGGTGGATTCAGGAAACAGAAGGAAAGGAATGATAGAGGAGGAGGAGTAGAAGAGGTTATAGGTTAGTGTCTTTCGCACTAAAGGCCGTGGTGAAGCAAGCCAAGGTCAGAGCTGGAGCCGAGGCTGAGTGAGAAACAATTTGGGGTTTACTCTGTCAACACCCACAACGATAACTAAAAAAATTACTGAGTAAGCACCCAATTCAAGAGGAAACACAGGCGGAAAAACCACAGGAGGAGAGTGTTGGAAAGTTGCTGCTTCCTTAGTGGACAAACTTGCAATGTTACTACAATGTTTTCCGAATGTTTTTTACAATGTTCTACTTTACATCCACAGCGATGCACATTAAATTGTTACTATGTTGATGAAAGTCAACAACTGCAGGTATAACATGGTTGGTGCTATTGTCCAAGAACTGTGGTGTGAAGATTAATAACACCAGATGTTTTTTTAGACAGACTTCTCAATTTATTTTTTACTCTCTTCCTTTAAGTTAATGCAAAAAAAACAAGAACAAAAAAAAACTCTGAACATAATCCAAAACCTTGCGTGTCTTCATCTGCACTAAATACTCTAAAGAATCAGACATGTACTCCCTCGATGTAGGCTGTCTAATTGCGTGACATCTGTAATCCAATTTTTGAGAGAGGGGGTTTGAAGTGTTGAAATGTGCTTGTTCTCGTCGTCGCCGCTGCTGTGCTACAAATCGTCACGTCAGAATCCCTTTGTGGTGGTCTTTGATCTTGGTTTGGAAGAGCTCAAAAGGAGTGTTCTTTTAAACTGGGCCGGTCCGGGCTTAGCTTTTGATCTCTGGTTATCGTGGGTGGCCTAATAAATCAGGACACGAGAGGAGAGTAATCTGACATGTATGACACACAAAGAGATCCTCATCAACCAGTTCTCTCCTGAGAGTTGATAAAGGTCACTTTGGTGATTGTGGGTGATCTGATTGATCTCAACAAGGTCAGATGGTTTTAGATGGTTTGGCTTCAAAATATCCCCTCACGGGTTACACAATCCATGGAGCGATACGTAACTGAAAAGTATGGTTCCAAAACAGCTTCCAAATCAGTATCCCCTATGCAGCCTTCTGCCGTTTCCCCCTCGAGTAAAGCACGGAACCCCTACAACTGTTCCAGGGCTGCTTTACAACATCTGAACTTCTGCATCTAACCCCTAGGAGGTGTGTCTCGGGGGGGGCTGGGTTGTAAGAAACGTACATTATCATTGGTCCTATCTTCTCTATGCTCTTGTATGAGGCATAGTTTAACAACTGAGCTAGTATTTTATAAGAAGTCGGACAAGAAAGCAGGCAGGCGTAGAGGTGGTGTGGCTTAACAATCATCACAATCCGCATCATGTAGCATGACTACAACTTAATGCTACTAGCATAACCTAACCTAACAACCTAACATAAAAAAACACTGCTGTGATCAGGTCGACCCAGCCCAATGGTTTCCCTTGTGGACTAACGCCAGATCGTAGAATGACATAATTACCGCCTAATACTAACATCACATCATTTAACAGCCAAACGTAACATCAATGGCACTGCCAGGACAACCCAGAGCATGCGGTTCCCTGTGAATGTACTTCAGTCACATAGGTGACTCTCTGGGGACTTGCTACAGAGGATTAGGTTTTATATATATTTATAGAGTGAATTAATGAATCGCGCTAATTATTCTAGGTCACCTGGATTGGACCGTGTGATGCAGTTATGTTGATCAAATTGACAGTAGTGAGAAAGCAGGGTAATATTAACTAGGAACCTGACGGAAGTCAATGTGCCGAAATGGGTAGGGAGAATTTTAATTTAAAATTGTTGTCATTTAGCAGAAGCTTTTTTCCAGAGTGACTTAAAGTAGTGCATTCATCTAAAAATAGGTAGGGGAGACAACATATCACAATCGTAGCAAGTACATCTTCCCTCAAAGTAATGGGGGTGGGAGGGCAGTTCCTCTTGCTGCTCCATAGGAAAGCACCAGGGTCTTAAAGATGATGTGTGCCTCGACTGGAAGCCAGTGGAGTGTGCGGAGGAGTGGGGTGACATGGGAGAACTTGGGAAGGTTGAACACCAGGCATGCTGCGTCATTCTGGATAAGTTGAGGGAGTTTGATGACAAAAGCGGGGAGCCCAGCCAACAGAGAGTTACAGTAGTCCAGACAGGAGATGACAAGTGCCTGGATTAGTATCTGCACCACTTCCTGTGTGAGGAAAGGTCGCACTCTACAGATGTTGTAGAGCATGAACCTGCAGGAGCGAGTCACTGATTTGATGTTTGCAGAGAACAACAGGGTGTTGTCCAGGGTCACGCCAAAGTTCTACCTGAACTTGTCCAATAAGAAACTTGTTTCCATTTTCCTTTGCAAAACATTTTGCTACGGTGTGCACTGATGAATACGATCCTGGTGCAGGAGATCTGGTAACAATCACAAAGCAGGGCCTGCGTGTGTGCAGTGAATGTCTGTGGCTTGGGTCTTTTGGTAACAACTTCATAGCTCAAGACATTATACATGTGCTTATATTGCACTGTAAAGTCATTTTCCAAAATTGTGCAGTGTTTAATGTGTGTATTTGGGAATAGTTGATTAGAACAGTGGAACGAGGAGGGCCTCGGAAAAACGCACATCTTGTTATCGTGAATCCAAAGAGGACAGTCACGCTGCAAGGTAACAGCCGTTCTCTGACAGACAGTGAAGTCACCAGCTAAAGTCTCTGATCTCCCAAACCGCATCTCTATCAGGAGTTTGAACTCACCAGACATCCAGGATATTTCACCCAAAATATGATGTTTTCAGTCAGACTTTTTTTTCTAGAGTAATGAGAATAAAGTACAGGCCCGTGCAAGTCCATTCACGGCAGCGTCGTATCGATCTCCATTGAGATCAGCTAAAGCCATTTTTAGCGTGTGATTATGAGAGCTAGTCCGTTAGTCCCTAGTTGTAAGAGGGGCCTCAGTATTATAAGCACTGTATGAACTTTCTGTCCACAAAGGATACATTTAGTTCCATGTCTATTTTCTGAGCCAGACACCAAGTCCCACACGGTTCTGATCAAAAGTAGTGCACTATACAGGGAATAGGGTAACATAAAACAGGCCTTATTGTGGAACGAGCTAGAGAAGACGGTTCAAAACAGAATGTGATGGAGAGGAGTCCTCAATAGCCTATGCTCCCTGAGGAGCGGATGGGCCGAAGTAAAGAATAAGGTAAAAATGTCCATGCCACTACTGCGCTGTTGCATCTGCGTTGAATATAGAATGCATTTCTGCTTTGTTGACGTGGCCTACAAAATCTAGACGGGGCCTACTTTATCAAATAAAACAATAGAAAAAGAGAAGGTGAACATTTTCTCTCTGCATTTATCAAGGAATGCACTTCAGTCTGTCTTTTCGCGTGGAAAGGGAACAGGTGATAGTTCATTGTCATTTTTTCCCCCTCTGTACTCTCAGGTGAGTTCGCTTGCACCCCAAATGGCACCCTGTTCCCTACATAGTGCACTACTTAATGCCCTTTGTAGGGAACAGGGTGCCATTTGAGACACAGGCTATGTTTCCCCCAGACACCTATGGGATATGAGACCAGGGGAACAAGAGCAGACTGTGGCTTACTACGTGATGAACAACGTTCCACGGAGAGAAGCACGGGGTAACCTTTAAGAACATACACCTCTGCTGAATCTTGACGTTGTACACTGGCTGCACAGGGCGTCTAGTAGGGCAAGTTCTGGGCAGCTTGACTGACGTGTTTTCAAATGTCTATGTTTTTTATATCTACTTCATAGATTTTTGTATCTCTCGGTGGTCAAACCTGAGGCAGATAGATCAAGCAGTATTAATGTTAGTTTTTTGTTCTTCTTCCAACTACAAAAATAATCTTCAAACGATATGGCTACATCCTAAATAGCACCATATTACCTTATAGTATACTATTTTTGACCAGGGCTCATAGGGACAAGAAAGGGAGTGAGTGAGTAATCCTTAATTTTTTTACATACAGATCTGCCTTGTTGCAACTCATAAAATAAAGCTCCTTAGCTTAGCTCCTACAGTACATTCCTTTTCCCTCTTCCTTTTTCAATTTAGTAAATAGAAAAGATGATGTGTAACAATGTTCAGGTAACCTTAGAGAAATTGGCTAATTATCAATGTCAATGTTTTTAATTTATTTTAAAAGTAACCCAATTACTCTTACTCTTTTTAAATTAGCTACTTTTTAAAATTAGGTACTTTTTACTTTTACTTAAGTCATGTTTCCAGGGGTAGGCCGTCATTGTAAATAAGAATTTGTTCTTAACTGACTTGCCTAGTTAAATAAAGGTTTAATAAATTAAATAATAACTTTTTAGGGATAGGGGAATAGTCGATTTAGTTCACTTTAGATGAATTGCGTGCCCATAGTGAACTGCCTCCTACTCTGTGCCAGATGTTAATATATGCATATTATTATTACTATTGGGTAAAACACACCCTGAAGTTTCTAAAACTGTTTGAATTATGTCTGTGAGTATAACATAACTCATATGGCAGGCAAAAACCTGAGAAGAAATCCAAACAGTTAGGTGGGGAATCTGAGGTTGGTCGATTTTCAACCCAGCCCCTATTAAATACACAGTGGGATATTGGTTATGCACTTCTTAAGGCTTCCACTAGATGTCAACTGTCTTTAGAAACTTTAATGAGGCTTCTACTGTGATGTGGAGCCGGATGGGGAGCTGTTTGGGTCAGTGGTCTGGCAGAGAGCCAGGTCCTGGTCACGTGCATTTCACATGATTAGCGACCTGTATTCCATGGCTTTTCTACAGACATTGGAATTCTCCGGTTGGAACGTTATTGAAGATTTATGATAACAACATCCTAAAGATGGATTCTATACTTAGTTTGAAATATTTCTAGGACCTGTATATAACATTTTGAAGTTTTCGTTCGACGTTAGGCTGGACATGCACAAGCGTTTGGATTTCTGTACTAAACGCGCTAACAAAAGTAATACCACCACAGTGGAAATAAATAATGGACATTATCGAACAAAACAAATATTTATTGTGAAACTAGGATTCCTGGGAATGCATTCTGATTAAAATCATCAAAGGTAAGGGAATATTTATAATGTTATTTCTGATTTCGGTTGACTTCAACATGACGGATAATTGTTTTGTTTTTTGCTTTTTCCGCAATTTTTTTTAAAAATCTGACCCAGCGGTTGCATTAAGGAGAGGTATATCTATATGTCCATGTCTAACAATTGTATTTATCGACATTGAAATCTGTAAATTGATGTGGCTCTCTGCAATATCACCGGATGTTTTTGGAACTAGCGAACATAACGTAACAATGTATACTGAGATTGTTTTATATAAATATGAACTTTATGAAACAAAACATACATGTATTGTGTAACATGACGTCTTATGAGTGTCATCTGATGAAGATCATCATAGGTTAGTGATTCATTTTATCATTATTTGTGCTTTTTGTGACTTTTTGTGCTTTTTGTGACTTTTTGGTGGTGACCTAACATAATTGTTTGTGGTGCTTTCGCTGTAAAGCCTATTTGAAATCGGACACAGTGGCTGGATTAACAACAAGATTACCTTTAAAACGGTATAAAATACATGTATGTATGAGGAATTTTAATTATGATATTTCTAATGTTTTGAATTTGGCGCCCTGCACTTTCACTGGCTGTTGTCATATCGATCCTGTTAACGGGATTGCAGCCCAAGACAAAATCTTCATCCAGTGCGAGCGGAGTAATCACTGTCCTGATAACCAGAAGCTCTTTTCGGTCATAAGAGACGGTGGCAGAAACATTAGGTACAAAATAAGTTACAAATAATACAAAAACACACACAATAGCACAATTGGTTAGGAGACTGTAAAACGGCAGCCATCTCCTCTGGCGCCAGTGGTGATCGCGTCTGGCTCTCTACCAGGAACCTCCCCCCAGTGATTACCGTATCTCACCTTCATTTCGTGTCTCCCTTCACAGGCCAGTGGTTACTGTTCCCCTGGCTGATGCTGTCCCCCATGACACCCCTCGTTCCCCACTGGACGTCGATGGAGCTCCCACCTATGCCGTCAGATCCCTACTGGACTCCCGACGTTGTGGGGGTCGGCTCCAGTACCTGGTGGCCTGGGAGGTGTAATGTCCATAGGAGCTGTGTTGGGTTCCGGTGGAGGACAGTCTGGATCTCAACATCATCCGTGATTTCCATCTCTAGCTCCTCGTCCTCGGTTCCATCCCTCTGACCGGTGTGTTGCGGCTGGAGCCGCGCCTCAGGAGGAGAGTAATGTCACGTCTACTCCCGCTTCTCCCCTCCGGTTTACTAACCACCGGTTCTGGGAATCATCATTACGTGCACCTGGCTTTCATCATTACGCGCACCTGATTGTTATCATCAAGCACACCTGTTCTCCATTACCTCACTCATTAACTCCCCTTTATCTGGAACTCCCTTAGGTTCCTTCTCCAGGCAGTATTGTTTCTGTTTGTTCATGTCTCGGCGCTACTCCTACGTTGTATTGGCCCATTGTTACATTAGACTTACCTCCTGCACCTGCTTCTCGACTTCCAGTGTGTACACCTTTACAAAAGATTTTATTCGAAGTGGATAGAATGTCCTCGTTATTTTAATTAACTTTAGTGAGATGAATGAGCAAGAAAGGCAAACAAAAATGTGGTTTCTCAGTAAGTTTGATTAGCTCAATGTAGGAAGGATTGCCCCAGTATAGATCTAGGAGTCTCTGCCAAACTCTAAACAATGACAGAGTTGAGTGAGGTCTAAGCTGTGCCTTCATAGCTTGCATTGGAAGATGCACTCCTGTGTGCCAGTAGGAGTAGGGTGAAGTTGCCCCTAGACACTGATCTTGAGTCAGTTTTGCAATTCCTCCACTCATGGTTAAGGTTGGGGGAGGGGGAGATTATCCTAGATCTGTACCTAGTGGAAACTTCCACTTATGAGAGTGTGCCCATAAGGTTAAGTGGTAACATTCCCTACAGCAAGGACATATTACAGGTTTAAGGTTCAAACCCCACTTCTGCCTTTCTTTCCCTCCTCCTGGCCTGCTACCCCATTTTATTCCACAGTGTCTGAATGAAGTGGAATTCCGCTCTTAAATAATGAAGAAAGAACATGCACTCCAATGTCTGAATTCTGGCTGATTTGGGCCTACTTACTACATTGGAAATCCAGTAAAAATCATCAAATACTCCCACGCATGCACACATAATCAAACCAAATCGTACATAAACCTATCAATCTACAACTGACTGACATGGGCCTAGTGCAAGGAGTACAGTACCAAGAATCTCTCTTCCAGTACATGAGACAGAATTTGTCCCAAATGGCACCCTATTCCTATATAGTGCACTTCTTTTGACCAGGATCTATAGGGTCCTGGTCAAATGTAGTACACTATATAAGGAATAGGGGGCTATTTGGGACATAACCATGGAGATGGCACTGGGACACTTAGGGAATTGATTGAATCCCTCGAGGACTCTTGAGAGGATCACAGTGAAGCGCACTCAAGCGTCGGCGCATCGCATCAGTGAGGTGGTGGAGGGGAAAAAAGAACAGAAACATGTCTCCAAGAACAGAAAGAGAGAGAGAGAACCTTGAGTACCATGCGACGGCTAATGCTCAAGACGATTGGAAAGCATGACCCGGTCACTAATCAAATAATCAAAAATTCAATCTCGTCCCTCTCACCTCTCACTGTACTTCCATTGTGAAATAACAATAAGAGATATTGCCATATCCAATAAAGGTTATCCGTAAAACAATATCAACGCAGATGCCAAGATGGGTGGTTTGTGATTGCCTTAGTATGCTATGTTTATGATGTGTTTATATGTGTGGAAAGTATACTTTACGATAGTTAAATGTAAACTGTTACCAAATATTGTGGTGAGGACAGAGATGCTGAACATACTGCTTCATGGGTCAATGACGTCAAACATCAAACTGTAATCTGTGGTACCCAAAACCAAGCAACAAAGTTCTGATATCTTCTTGAAACTGCAGAAACATCCCCACTAGGACCACCTATACAAACTGCACACATACTGTAACTGTAAGTCTCTTTGGATAAAAGCATCTGGTATATGGCATATATTACAAAGGAAGAAAAGGTCAAATTACTGCATATTTGCACACCTTTTAACATGAAGCAGTATGACAACAGCTTGAAGGCTCCCTGTGTTACACACGCTACGATAGCCGAGTTTGACATGCTAATTATGACAAGCTTGCTGTCGGGCTGGAGACGTTCCTCTCTGAGTGAAAGCTCATATAACTGAGCCTGAGAGGAGACGGCGGGAGTTTTCAGTTTTGACGCATTCACAGTATTGTCTCAGTCTCGCCAACAATGTTCCTGTCATATCAATTCATTATCAAGGAAGGGAGAGAAGGAAAGAGAGAAAAAGAGAGTTAGGTAGAGAGGAAGCGAGTGTGACGGGGGGACGAGGACGTGTGTCTAGATTGGATGTTCCTTTTAAACCAATCAATCTTCTTTGTAATTTCCAAGGTCACTACCACAGTTAATATTCCCACTAATTTGGATGAAAACACAAACAAGTGTGTCATCTCATTCAGACGTGGCAGAAGTTGTGCGATGATCAGTCAAACAGATGGCTAGCTAGCCAGCGGATGCTTCTCCCCTTCCAAGTATCTTCGGCAAATGGAGTAAAAATAAAAACATCTCATGGAGAACGGGAGGACTAACTGACACATCTCTTTCCCCAAGAGTGTTCCCTGTCTTTTGGGGGGAGTGAAATTGATTTCACTTTTTTAGGGGGCAGCATTTTCACGTTTGGATGAAAAGCGTGCCCAGAGCAAACTGCCTGCTACTCAGGCCCAGTTGCTAATATATGCATATTAGTACATTTGGATAGAAAACACTCTGAGGTTTCTAAAACTGTTTGAATGATGTCTGTGAGTATAACAGAACTCAAATGGCAGGCAAAAACCTTAGAAAAATCCAACCTGGACGTGGGAAATCTGAGGTTTGTAGTTTTTCAACTCATTGCCTATCAAATATACAGTGTCTATGGGGTCAAAATGCACTTCCTAAGGCTTCCACTAGATGTCAATAGTCTTTAGAACCTTGTTTGATGCTTCTACTGTGAAGGAGGGGGAATAGGAGCTGAATGACTCAGTGGTCTGTCAGAGTGGTATGAGCTGGTCATGCGCATTCACGTGAGAGTTAGCTTGCACTCCATTGCATTTCTGAAGACAAGGGAATATTCCGGTTGGAACATTATTGAAGATTTATGATAAAAACATCCTAAAGATTGATTCTATACATCGTTTGACATGTTTCTATGAACTGTAATATGACTTTTCTTCTGAACTTTCGCCTGGACCTACCCGCGCGTCGTGAGTTTGGATTTGTGAACTGAACGCGCTAACAAAAGGAGGTATTTGGACATAATTGATGGACTTTATCGAACAAATGAAACATTTATTGTGGAACTGGGATTCCTGGGAGTGCATTATGATGAAGATCATCACAGGTAAGTGAATATTTATAACTCTATTTCTGATTTCTGTTGACTCCAACATGGCGGATATCTGTATGGCTTGATTTGTTGTCTGAGCGCCGTTTAAAAGAAATCTGACACAGCGGATGCATTAAGGAGAGTGTTTATCTCTAATTCTGTGCATAACACTTGTAACTTATATTAACGTTTATGCTGACTATTTCTGTAAATTCACGTGGCTCTTTGCAAAATCACCGGATGTTTTGGAAGCAAAACATTACTGAACGTAACGCGGCAATGTAAACTGAGATTTTATTATATAAATATACACTTTATCAAACAAAACATACATGTATTGTGTAACATGAAGTCCTATGAGTGTCATCTGATGAAGATCATCAAAGGTTAGTGATTAATTTTATCTCTATTTCTGCTTTTTGAGCTCCTCTCATTGGCTGGAAAATGTCTGTGTGTGTTTTTGTGACTAGGCTCTGACATAATCATATGTTGTGCTTTCGCTGTAAAGCCTATTTGAAATCGGACACGATTTGATAGATTAACAAGAAGTGTATCTTTAATTTGGTGTATTGCACTTGGAAATGTATGAAAGTTACATAATTCAAAAAAATATTTTGGAATTTCGCGCACTGCCTTTTCTGCGGAATGTTGTCGAGGGGTTCTGCTTGCGAAACCATAAACCATAAGATGTTAACACCTGCAAAAACCTGCTGTCAGCGCTTCCACCAAATCAGAGCCTGCTATAAATCTAAGACGAGTGAGACTCAGGAGACGGGGTTGTTGTTTGGCATATGACTACTGTGTCCAAATTAGGACAGCATCATATGTCCGAAGAAGCTGTGCCAGCCATGTGATGCTTTCCTAATATGGACAACGTACTCCTAACTATATTGTATATAACTCGATCACACAATATCTCTGCTCTTTGCCTTCTCTCACCTCTCTCAGGCGCTACCGCTTTGTCTCATTAGAGTCATATAATTTGACTGTGTTTCCGGGCCTGACTTTTACTCTTGCAACTCTTTGCCCAATTACTCTGTCAAAGCTCTGCCAGACAGCCTTGACGTCTGAACTTTGACCCACTGCCTGCTCAGCACTGCCTGGTCACGTTGGCATCTGGGCTGGACCCAACTCCACCCCCAACTGCCAAACCCACACGCCACAAGACGGAGAGCCCTCTCTCTCGGAGGAAAATTACAGTCTTCACCAACCCGAGTCTGACTCAAATGTCAGCAATTCACTTGTTCATGAAGGGGAGGGGAGTGAAATGTCAAGTTACGCTTTTTAAAACGAATTGCCTTCAGTGTTTCAAGACATGGGATTCTTTGGTAACGGGCGCTGATTAAAGGATGAGGCTGAATGCGTTTCCACCTCCGCCTTCCCCACTCACTTGCCTGATGAGCAGATGGGTATTAATAAACTAAGGAGGGAAAATATGCAGAATAGTCTAAGAAAACTGTGTGGCTGTAAAAGAAAGTGGTATTACTACATTACATCTGGTGCCCAGTGCCCAAGCACTGCCCTATATGGTATGATCATCTTTGCTACTCTGTTGTCTTCTTGTCAAGTAATGATCACTTTGAGCTGCCCATGGTTTTATTCTCATTACGAACACGTGCAGAATGGTTGAAAATATGTTGTGAATATGTTAGTAGATGGGTTGTTTGTTTAGTAACAAAACCGACACAAGTGCAACTATGGGGCAAAACAGACAGGGTTAGCTTACAGTGCATTTGGAAATTATTCAGACCCCTTGACTTTTTACACATCTTGTAACATTACAGCCTTATTCTAAAATGGATTAAATACATGTTTTCCTCATTAGTCTACACACAATACCCCATAATGACAAAGCAAAAAATGTTTTTTAGAAATGTTTGTGAATGTGTTTTTTTTTAAATAACCTGAAATATTGCATTTACATAAGTATTCAGACCCTTTACTCAGTACTTTGTTGAAGCACCTTTGGCTGAGATTACAGCCACAAGTCTTCTTGGATACAAGCTTGGCACAGCTACAAGTTTGGCACAAGCTGGGCACACCTGTATTTGGGGAGCTTCCCCCATCTTTCTCTACAAATCCTCTCAAGCTCTGTCAGGTTGGATGGGGAGGGTCGCTGCACAGCTTTTCTCATGTATTTACAGAGATGTTTGATGGGGTTCAAGTCTGGGCTCTGGATGGCCCACTCAAGGACATTCAGAGAATTGTCCCAAAGCCACTCCAGTGTTGTCTTGGTTGTGTGCTTAGGGTCGTTGTCCTGTTGAAAGATGAACCTTTCCTGAGTTCTTGAGCAGGTTTTAATCGAGAATCTCTGTACTTTGCTCTGTTCATATTTCCCTCGACCCTGACGAGTTTCCCAGTCCCTGCAGCTGAAAAACATCCCCACAACATGGTGCTGCAACCAACATGCTTCACCGTAGGGATGGTGCCAGGTTTCCTCCAGGCATGACGCTTGGAATTCAGACCAAATTCACTACCATAAGGCCCCGATTGGTGGTTGTCCTTCTGGAAGTTTATCCCATCTCCACAGAGGAACACTGGAGCTCTGTCAGAGTGACCATCAGGTTCTTGGTCACCTCCCTGACCAAAGCCTTTCTCCCCTGATCGCCCAGTTTGGCCAGGTGGCTATCTCTAGGAAGAGTATTGGTGGTTCCACTGTGTTCTTGGGGACCTTCAATGCTGCAGACATTTGTTGGTACCCTTCCCCAGATCTGTGCCTCGACACAATCCTGTCTTGGAGCTCTACAGACAATGCCTTCGACCTCGTGGCTTGGTTTTTGCTCTGACATATACTGTGGGACCTTATATAGACAGGTGTGTGCCTATCCAAATCATGTCCAATCAATTGAATTGACCACAGGTGGACTCCAATCAATTCGTACTAACATCTCAAGGATGATCAATGGAAACGTCTATAATTTAGCCCAAACAACTACCTCCCCCCTACTGTATTTATTTATTTAATTTGCTCCTTTGCACCCCATTATTTAAAAGACAGGATGCCCATGATCTCAATTTCGAGTCTCATAGCAAAGGGTCTGAATACTTATGTAAATAAGGTAGTTCTGTTTTTTTGTCATTATATTGCATTGTGTTTAGATTGGTGAGGAAAACCATTTATTTTCAGAATAAGGCTGTAAAGTAACAAAATGTGGAAAAGTACAAAGGATCTGAATACTTTTCAAATGCACTGTAGATTATTGACAAAATCTATAATCTATATTTTGTCTCCAATGTTTTTTGAAAACATAAATACATTTGCACAATGAGCACTTGCCTCTTAAATACATCGGTACAGTTGTTGGTTAGCTAGCTAGCGAATATTAGCCATATTAGCTATATTTACATGAAATCACTCAAATCACTTGAAAACAAGACATGGTATCAAAAAACAAGATGAAACGAGTGGAAACGAGCCACTTACGATTCCCCACATGGCAGTTTGTAATTCTTGCTAGCAATCTGGCCATCCAGACTCACAACATGCTGACTTATGCCCCATGAAAGAATAGAACAACCCTTCATTACAATGTAACATGTTCCTTGTTCTGACTCATAGGTGAATGTGGAAATACAGTACATGACCAAAAGTATGTGGACACCTGCCCGTCAAACATCTCAATAAAATCATGCTCATTAATATAGAGTTGGTCCCCCCTTTGCTGCTGTAACAGCCTCCACTCTTCTGGGAAGGCTCTCCACTTGCTTTCCATTGCTGCGGGGACTTGTTTCCATTTAGCCCTGAGAGCATTAGTGAGGTCAGGCACTGATATTGGGCGATTAGACGGCATTCGAGTTCATCCCAATGGCTGTGTGACTGTGTGCTCGATTTTATACATCTGTCTGCTACGGGTGTGGCTAAAATAGCCAAATCCATTAATTTGAAGGGGTGTCCACATACTTTTGCATAAGTAGCGCATGTTATAGGTGGGTAGTTTCACCAATTTGGTGCCTTTTTTAAATTGTAACTTGGTCAAAATGAACAGCACGTTCAACTTAATTTAAAACTAGTTTTCCCATCTCCATAGAACATATAAACTACAGTAAGTGCCTATTAAGTGCCAAACAAAGTAACATGGTTGACCAGAACAGGAGGACGTGAGGAATGTGACATGGGAAATGGAAGCTTGGTGTGTGCAACAGGGAGTGGCAATTGAAGGCAAGCTTTACAAGAACATCTAAATTGTTAAAAAATTTCTAGCCTGTCTATGTGTAACAGGGTTGACATGTCAATTTTTTACCACAAAACATCAGAAAATGGCCTGAGTAGATCCTGCTCACCTGCACCACAATTAGACTATTAGATGTTGACTATTTCTTTCAAATTGTTTTTCTAAAAAGTGTATTATTAAAACAAGAGTTCAGTTCATGTAACAGGGTTGACCTTGAAATGAAGGACAGACGGAAATGAAATCACATGAAATACATAATAATCTTCAGAAGTGTCTTTGCTAAAGCAACAAAGTAACTAGTGCTTTACAATGGTGGAAACCCCCAAAAAAAATGGGGGTAAGTGGGTTAAAATCTTCATGAAAGGGTGCATAGAGGGATATGTCAAGATGCTGAATTTTGGCACTTTAGCAAGTCTTTATTCATTCATATTTTAAAAAATCTGATTTATTGAATTCTCCATGTGTTGGAGATGAAAGGGAACATTTAGTATAACAGACTTTTAAAATACAATACTGGTGCATAGTTTATACATAAAATATCAAAGGGAACACAAAGGCCAATCTTTTTGTAGAACCACCCAGGTCACATTTTATATATTATTTATCATTTACGTGTTACATTAGATCAAGGACCCTTTGGAAAATTACACTGAACAAAAAATATCAATAAAACATGCAAAAATGTCAAAGATTTTACTGAGTTACAATTCATATAAGGAAATCAGTCAATTGAAATAAATAAATTAGGCCTTAAATCTATGGATTCTGCATGACTGGGAATACAGTTACATCACCTTGCGAAACTAGTCACCCCCCTTGGCATTTTTCCTATTTTGTTTTCTTACAACCTGGAATTAAAATAGATTTTAGGGGGGAGGGTTGTATCATGTGATTTATACAACATACCTACCACCTTGAAGATGCAAAAAAATGAATGTGAAACAAACAAGAAATGAGACAAAAAAATGAACTTGAGTGTGCATAACTCTTTACCCCCCCAAAGTCAATATTTTGTAGAGCCACCTTTTGCAGCAATTACAGCTGCAAGTCTCTTGGAGTATGTCTCAATAAGCTTGGCACATCTAGCCACTGGGATCTTTGCCCATTCTTCAAGGCAAAACTGCTCCAACTCCTTCAAAAAGGATGGGTTCCATTGGTGTACAGCAACCTTTAAGTCATACCACAGATGCTCAATTGGATTGAGATCTGGGCTTTGACTAGGCCATTCCAAGACATTTAAATGTTTTCTCCTTAACCACTAGAGTGTTGCTTTAGCAGTATGCTTCGGGTCATTGTCCTGCTGGAAGGTGAACCTCCGTCCCAGTCTCAAATCTCTGGAAGACTGAAACAGGTTTCCCTCAAGAATATACCTGTATTTAGCGCCATCCACCATTCCTTAAATTCTGACCAGTTTCCCAGTCACTGCCAATGAAAAACATCCCCACAGCATGATGCTGCCACCGCCATGTTTCACTGTGGGGATGGTATTCTCGGGGTGATGAGAGGTATTGTGTTTGTGCCAGACATAGCGTTTCCCTTGATGGCCATAAAGCTCTATTTTAGTCTCATCTGACCAGAGTACCTTCTTTCATATGTTTGGGAGTCTCCCACACGTCTTTTGGCGAACAGCAAATGTGTTTTCTTATTGTTTTCTTTAAGCAATGGCTTTTTTTCTGGACACTCTTCCCTAAAGCCCAAATCTGTGGAGTGTATGGCTTAAACTGGTCCTGTGGACCAATCTCCGCTGTGGAGCTTTGCAGCTCCTTCAGGGTTATCTTTGGTCTCTTTGTTGCCACTCTGATTAAACTTTCAGTTTCACTTTTTTAGAGTTCAGCCCAGTCCTGCTGAGAACATCAGCGACAAACTTCACACAAGTGGCTACTCTAGCCTGCAGAGGTACAAATAAATGGCAAAGTAGAGGAATACTGGGTCTATTTGCCATTTGTGGTAATAATGTTGATGTCTTAATGCCCTCTTTGCCTGGTCCGTGAGTTTTAATGGGCAGCCCTCTCTTGGCAGGTTTGTTGTGGTGCCATATTCTTTCCATTTTTTAATAATGGATTTAAGGGTGCTCCATGAGATGTTCAAAGTTTTTTGGGGGGAGCTTCTTGGTCTTCATGGTGCCGCTTGCTTGGTGGTTCCCCTTGCTTAGTGGTGTTGCAGACTGGGGCCTTTCAGAACAGGTGTTCCGTTTATAAATAGTGAGATCATGTGACAGATCATGTGACACTTAGATTGCACACAGGTGGACTTTATTTAACTAGTTATGTGACTTCTGAAGGTAATTGGTTGCATCCGGTCTTATTTAGGGGCTTCATAGAAAAAGAGGTGAATACATATGCACGCACCACTTTTCCGGGGGATTTTTCTCACATTTTAAACAAGTTACTTTTTTAATTTCACTTCACCAATTTGGACTTTTTTATGTATGTCCATTACAAGAAATCCATTTAAATTACAGGATGTAATGCAACAAAATAGGAAAAACGTCAAGGGGGATGAATACTTTTGCAAGGCACTGTATGCATCTGTTGGTTACAGATATTACAGTTTTAAAAAGTAGGAGCGTGGATCAGGAAACCAGTCAGCATCTGGTGTGACCACCATTTGTCACATGCAGTGCGACACATCTTCTTCACGAAAAGTTGATCAGGCTGTTGATTGCGGCCTGTGGAATGTTGCCTCCAACTCCTCTCCAATGGCCGTGCTAGGTTGCAGGATATTGGCGGGAACTGGAACACGCTGTCGTACACGTCGATTCAGAGCATCCCAAATGGGTGATATGTCTGGTGAGTATGCAGGCCATGGAAGAACTGGGCAATTTTCAGCATCCAGGAATTGTGTACAGATCCTTGCTACATGGGGCTGTGCATTATCATGCTGAAACATGAGGTGATGGCGGCGGATGAATGGCACAACAATGGGCCTCAGGATCTTGTCATGGTATCTGTGCATTTAAATTGCCATTGACAAAATGCAATTTTGTTCGTTATCCATAGCTTATGCCTGCCTATCCTAGAACCCCACAATGGGTTATTCTGTTCACAACGTTGACATCAGCAAACTGCTCGCCCACACGACCCCATACACGCTGTCGGCCGTCTGCCTGCTACAGTTGAAACTGATTCGTGAAGAGCATTGAAGATGAGCATCTGCCCATTGAAATCAGTCACGATGATGAATTGCTTTCAGGTCAAGACCCTGGTGAGTACAACGAGCACGCAAATGAGCTTCCCTGAGACGGTTTCTGACAGTTTGTGCACACATTCTTTGGTTGTTTAAACCCACAGTTCCAACAGCTGTCCGGGTGGCTGGTCTCAGATGATCCAGCAAGTGAAGAAGCCGGATGTGGAGTTCCTGGGCTGGCGTGGTTACACGTGGTATGTAAAAGGAAGTTGGAGGCGGCTTATGGTAGAGAAATTAATTAAAGTCTCTGGCAACAGCTCTGGTGGACATTCCTGAAGTCAGCATGCCAATTGCATGCTTCCTCAACTTGAGACATCTGTGGCATTGTGTTGTGTGACAAAACTGCACATTTTGGAGTGGTCTTTTATTTCCCCCAGCACAAGGTGCATTTTAGTCATTTAGCAGATGCTCTCATCCAGAGTGTCTTACAGTAGTGAATGCATACATATTCATACTGGTCCCCCATGGGAATCAGACCCACAACACTGGCATTGCAAGTACCATGCTCTACAAAGTATGCCACAAAGGTTTCATCGGTTTCTTGATATACCACACCTGTCAGGTGGATGGATTATCTTGGCAAAGGAGAAAGGCTCACTAACAAGGATGTAAACACATTTGTGCACAACATTTGAGAGAAATAAGCTTTGTGCCTGTGGAACATATCTGGCGTCTTGTATTTCAGCTCATGAAACATGGGATCAACACTTTACATGTTGCGTTTATATTTTTGTTCTGTGTACATACTGCACGTAGTCAACTAATAAGCAAAACACAAATTTAAATTTACATGTGTCATGTTTTGTCATTTATTATCTTGTCTTGTCCCTGTGCTTCCCATTCTATTCGTTTCCCTCTGCTGGTCTTATTAGGTTCTTTCCCTCTTTCTATCCCTCTCTCTCCCCCTCCCTCTCTCACTCTCTCGCTCTCTCTTCTCTCTATCGTTCCGTTCCTGCTCCCAGCTGTTCCTATTCCCCTAATCAATCATTTAGTCTTCCCACACCTGTTCCCGATCCTTTCCCCTGATTAGAGTCCCTATTTCTTCCTTTGTGTTCCGTTCCTGTCCTGTCGGTTCCTTGTCTAGAATTCACCGTGCTGTGTTTGTGTATCGCCCTGTCGTGTCGTGTTTTCCTCCTCAGATGCTGCGTGGTGAGCAGGTGTCTGAGTCTGTCTGGTTCAAGTGCCTTCCCGAGGCAACCTGCTGTTCACCTGCTGTTCAAGATCGAGTCTCCAGTTTGTCCTCGTCATTTCGAGTGAAAGTTGTGTTTTTTGTTTGTATTTACTTTACTGGATTAAAGACACTGTTTTCGCCAAGTCGCTTTTGGGTCCTCTTTCACCTGCATGACAGAAGGAACCGACCAAGGAATGGACCCAGCGACTTCAGACGCTCGTTACACTGCCGTCGAGATCCAAGGAGCCATGCTCGGCAGACACGAGCAGGAATTGTCTGCTGCTCGCCATGCCGTGGAGAACCTGGCCGCTCAGGTTTCCGACCTCTCTGGACAGTTCCAGAGTCTACGTCTCGAGCCACCTGTTACTTCCTGGCCTGCCGAGCCTCCAGAACCTAGGGTTAATAACCCACCTTGCTACTCCGGGCAGCCCACTGAGTGCCGCTCCTTTCTCACGCAGTGTGAGATTGTGTTCTCTCTCCAACCCAACACATACTCTAGAGAGAGAGCTCGGGTTGCTTACGTCATTTCACTCCTTACTGGCCGGGCTCGAGAATGGGGCACAGCTATCTGGGAGGCAAGGGCTGATTGCTCTAACAGGTTCCAGAACTTTAAAGAGGAGATGATTCGGGTTTTTGACCGTTCAGTTTTTGGTAGGGAGGCTTCTAGGGCCCTGGCTTCCTTATGCCAAGGTGAACGGTCCATAACGGATTATTCTATTGAGTTTCGCACTCTTGCTGCCTCTAGTGAGTGGAACGAGCCGGCGCTGCTCGCTCGTTTTCTGGAGGGACTCCACGCAGTGGTTAAGGATGAGATTCTCTCCCGGGAGGTTCCTTCAGATGTGGACTCTTTGATTGCTCTCGCCATCCGCATAGAACGACGGGTAGATCTTCGTCACCGGGCTCGTGGAAGAGAGCTCGCATCAACGGTGTTTCCCTGCTCCGCATCGCAACCATCTCCCTCCTCTGGCTCAGAGTCTGAGCCCATGCAGCTGGGAGGGATTCGCATCTCGACTAAGGAGAGGGAACGGAGGATCACCAACCGCCTGTGCCTCTATTGCGGAGTTGCTGGACATTTTGTTAATTCATGTCCAGTAAAAGCCAGAGCTCATCTGTAAGCGGAGGGCTACAGGTGAGTGCAACTACTCAAGTCTCTCCATCAAGATCCTGTACTACTTTGTCGGTCCATCTACGCTGGACCGGTTCGGGTGCTACATGTAGTGCCTTGATAGACTCTGGGGCTGAGGGTTGTTTCATGGACGAAGCATGGGTTCGGAAACATGACATTCCTTTCAGAGAGTTAGAGAAGCCTACGCCCATGTTCGCCTTAGATGGTAGTCATCTTCCCAGTATCAGATTTGAGACACTACCTTTAACCCTCACAGTATCTGGTAACCACAGTGAGACTATTTCTTTTTTGATTTTTCGTTCACCGTTTACACCTGTTGTTTTGGGTCATCCCTGGCTAGTATGTCATAATCCTTCTATTAATTGGTCTAGTAATTCTATCCTATCCTGGAACGTTTCTTGTCATGTGAAGTGTTTAATGTCTGCCATCCCTCCCGTTTCTTCTGTCCCTACTTCTCAGGAGGAACCTGGCGATTTGACAGGAGTGCCGGAGGAATATCATGATCTGCGCACGGTCTTCAGTCGGTCCCGAGCCAACTCCCTTCCTCCTCACCGGTCGTATGATTGTAGTATTGATCTCCTTCCGGGGACCACTCCTCCTCGGGGTAGACTATACTCTCTGTCGGCTCCCGAACGTAAGGCTCTCGAGGATTATTTGTCTGTGTCTCTTGACGCCGGTATCATAGTGCCTTCTTCCTCTCCGGCCGGGGCGGGGTTCTTTTTTGTTAAGAAGAAGGACGGTACTCTGCGCCCCTGCGTGATTATCGAGGGCTGAATGACATAACGGTTAAGAATCGTTATCCGCTTCCCCTTATGTCATCAGCCTTCGAGATTCTGCAGGGAGCCAGGTGCTTTACTAAGTTGGACCTTCGTAACGCTTACCATCTCGTGCGCATCAGAGAGGGGGACGAGTGGAAAACGGCGTTAACACTCCGTTAGGGCATTTTGAGTACCGGGTTCTGCCGTTTGGTCTCGCCAATGCGCCAGCTGTTTTTCAGGCATTAGTTAATGATGTTCTGAGAGACATGCTGAACATCTTTGTTTTTGTCTATCTTGACGATATCCTGATTTTTTCTCCGTCACTCGAGATTCATGTTCAGCACGTTCGACGTGTTCTACAGCGCCTTTTAGAGAATTGTCTCTACGTAAAGTCTGAGAAGTGCTCTTTTCATGTCTCCTCCGTTACTTTTCTCGGTTCCGTTATTTCCGCTGAAGGCATTCAGATGGATTCCGCTAAGGTCCAAGCTGTCAGTGATTGGCCCGTTCCAAGGTCACGTGTCGAGTTGCAGCGCTTTTTAGGTTTCGCTAATTTCTATCGGCGTTTCATTCGTAATTTCGGTCAAGTTGCTGCCCTCTCACAGCTCTTACTTCTGTCAAGACGTGTTTTAAGTGGTCCGGTTCCGCCCAGGGAGCTTTTGATCTTCTAAAAGAACGTTTTACGTCCGCTCCTATCCTCGTTACTCCTGACGTCACTAGACAATTCATTGTCGAGGTTGACGCTTCAGAGGTAGGCGTGGGAGCCATTCTATCCCAGCGCTTCCAGTCTGACGATAAGGTTCATCCTTGCGCTTATTTTTCTCATCGCCTGTCGCCATCTGAGCGCAACTATGATGTGGGTAACCGTGAACTGCTCGCCATCCGCTTAGCCCTAGGCGAATGGCGACAGTGGTTGGAGGGGGCGACAGTTTGGACAGACCATAAGAACCTTGAGTACATCCGTTCTGCCAAACGACTTAATGCCCGTCAAGCTCGTTGGGCGTTGTTTTTCGCTCGTTTCGAGTTTGTGATTTCTTACCGTCCGGGTAGCAAGAACACCAAGCCTGATGCCTTATCCCGTCTGTTCAGTTCTTCTGTGGCTTCTACTGATCCCGAGGGGATTCTTCCTTATGGGCGTGTTGTCGGGTTAACAGTCTGGGAATTGAAAGACAGGTTAAGCAAGCACTCACGCACACTGCGTCGCCGCGCGCTTGTCCTAGTAACCTCCTTTTCGTTCCTGTTTCTACTCGTCTGGCTGTTCTTCAGTGGGCTCACTCTGCCAAGTTAGCTGGTCATCCCGGTGTTCGAGGCACTCTTGCGTCTATTCGCCAGCGCTTTTGGTGGCCGACTCAGGAGCGTGACACGCGCCGTTTCGTGGCTGCTTGTTCGGACTGCGCGCAGACTAAGTCGGGTAACTCTCCTCCTGCCGGTCGTCTCAGACCGCTCCCCATTCCTTCTCGACCATGGTCTCACATCGCCCTAGACTTCATTACCGGTCTGCCTTTGTCTGCGGGGAAGACTGTGATTCTTACGGTTGTCGATAGGTTCTCTAAGGCGGCACATTTCATTCCCTCGCTAAACTTCCTTCCGCTAAGGAGACGGCACAAATCATTATCGAGAATGTATTCAGAATTCATGGCCTCCCTTTAGACGCCGTTTCAGACAGAGGCCCGCAATTCACGTCACAGTTTTGGAGGGAGTTCTGTCGTTTGATTGGTGCGTCCGTCAGTCTCTCTTCCGGGTTTCATCCCCAGTCTAACGGTCAAGCAGAGAGGGCCAATCAGACGATTGGTCGCATACTACGCAGCCTTTCTTTCAGAAACCCTGCGTCTTGGGCAGAACAGCTCCCCTGGGCAGAATACGCTCACAATTCGCTTCCTTCGTCTGCTACCGGGTTATCTCCGTTTCAGAGTAGTCTGGGTTACCAGCCTCCTCTGTTCTCATCCCAGCTTGCCGAGTCCAGCGTTCCCTCCGCTCAAGCGTTTGTCCAACGTTGTGAGCGCACCTGGAGGAGGGTGAGGTCTGCACTTTGCCGTTACAGGGCACAGACTGTGAGAGCCGCCAATAAACGCAGGATTAAGAGTCCAAGGTATTGTTGCGGCCAGAGAGTGTGGCTTTCCACTCGCAACCTTCCTCTTACGACAGCTTCTCGTAAGTTGACTCCGCGGTTCATTGGTCCGTTCCGTGTCTCCCAGGTCGTCAATCCTGTCGCTGTGCGACTGCTTCTTCCGCGACATCTTCGTCGCGTCCATCCTGTCTTCCATGTCTCCTGTGTTAAGCCCTTTCTTCGCACCCCCGTTCGTCTTCCCTCCCCCTCCCGTCCTTGTCGAGAGCGCACCTATTTACAAGGTACATAAGATCATGGACATGCGTTCTCGGGACGGGGTCACCAATACTTAGTGGATTGGGAGGGTTACGGTCCTGAGGAGAGGAGTTGGGTTTCGTCTCGGGACGTGCTGGACCGTTCACTCATTGATGATTTCCTCCGTTGCCGCCAGGATTCCTCCTCGAGTGCGCCAGGAGGCGCTCGGTGAGTGGGGGGTACTGTCATGTTTTGTCATTTATTATCTTGTCTTGTCCCTGTGCTTCCCATTCTATTCGTTTCCCTCTGCTGGTCTTATTAGGTTCTTTCCCTCTTTCTATCCCTCTCTCTCCCCTCCCTCTCTCACTCTCTCGCTCTCTCTTCTCTCTATCGTTCCGTTCCTGCTCCCAGCTGTTCCTATTCCCCTAATCAATCATTTAGTCTTCCCACACCTGTTCCCGATCCTTTCCCCTGATTAGAGTCCCTATTTCTTCCTTTGTGTTCCGTTCCTGTCCTGTCGGTTCCTTGTCTAGAATTCACCGTGCTGTGTTTGTGTATCGCCCTGTCGTGTCGTGTTTTCCTCAGATGCTGCGTGGTGAGCAGGTGTCTGAGTCTGTCTGGTTCAAGTGCCTTCCCGAGGCAACCTGCTGTTCACCTGCTGTTCAAGATCGAGTCTCCAGTTTGTCCTCGTCATTTCGAGTGAAAGTTGTGTTTTTTGTTTGTATTTACTTTACTGGATTAAAGACTCTGTTTTCGCCAAGTCGCTTTTGGGTCCTCTTTCACCTGCATGACAACATGAGTCTTTTTCCAGTGAGAAAAACAGGTTGAAATTATGTTTTTACAGCGTCAAAACTAGCTGAAAATTTCAATTCATCCACTTAAAAGAAGATACACTCCAGTCTGTAGCTAGCCTGAGTTCTAAATTAACCTGTCTAGGACTGGGGAAACCCGTTCCGCTAGCGGAACCCCTCGCCATCAGCCAATGAAATTGCAGGGCGCCAAATACAAATCAACAGAAATCTCATAAATCAAATTTCTCAAACATACAAGTATTAGGCACCATTTTAAAGATACAATTCTCGTTAATCCAGCCACAGTGTCTGATTTCAAAAATGCTTTACAGCGAAAGCTCCACAAAGGATTATGTTAGGTCACCACCAACTCACAGAAAAACCCAGCCATTTTTCAAGCCAAAGAGAGGAGTCACAAAAAGCACAAATAGAGATCAAATTAATCACTAACCTTTGATGATCTTCATCAGATGACACTCATACTACATGCTTCACAATACATGTATGTTTTGTTTGGTAAAGTTCATATTTATATCCAAAAATCTTATTTTACATTGGCGTGTTACGTTCAGTAGTTCCAAAACATGCAGTGATATTGCAGAGAGCCACATGAATTCACAGAAATACTCAAAACGATTATGCATGGAACTTTAGATACACTTCTCCTTAATGCAACCACTGTGTCAGATTTCATAAAAACGTCACGGAAAAAGCATAATCTGAGAACGGCGCTCAGAGAACGGCGCTCAAACCAGCCAGAGAAATATTGTCAACATTATTCATAAATATCAGTATAAATATTCACTTAGCTTTGATGATCTTTATCAGAATGCACTCCCAGGAATCACAGTTCCACAATAAATGCTTGTTTTGTTCGATAATGTCCATCATTTATGTCCATTTATGTCCAATAGCTTCTTTTGTTAGGGCGTTTGGTAAGCAAATCCAAAAGCGCGATCTTGTCCATTCGGACAAACTAAGTATAGAATCAATCTTTAATCTGTTTCTATCACAAAAGTTCAATAATGTTCCAACCCGGAGAATTCCATTGTCTGTCGAAAAGCAATGGAACACGAGCTACCTCTCAAGTGAAAGCGGGTGACTGAGAACGAGGCTGTTGGCAGACCCCTTGGTCAAACAGCTCCCATCCGTCCCCCCTTCACATGAGCAGCCTGGAACGACGTTCTAAAGACGGTTGACATCTAAAAACCCACCCCGGCATTCCTTAGGAAGTGAAAAATATCCCATTTCCCACTGTGTATTCGATAGGGGTGAGTTCAAAAACTACAAACCTCAGATGTCCCACTTCCTGTATGGATTTCTACTCTGGTTTTTGCCTGCCATATGGGTTCTGTTATACTCACAGACATCATTCAAACAGTTTTACAAACTTCAGAGTGTTTTCTATCCAATACTACTAATAATATGCTAATAATATGCTAATACTACTAATATGCTAATAATACTAATAATATGCATACATGCATACTAATAATATGCATGCATCATACAGACTGATTAGGAGGCAGTTCACTCTGGGCACGCTATTCATCCAAAAGTGAAAATGCTGCCCCCTATCCCAAACAATTGCCCCAAGAAAGTCGAACACAGATTTTATGTATTTAAAACCCAGTGTTGATGACGCCATAACAACTTCCATTCAGTTTTGCTCAAGGAACAGGAGCTCCTATCAGGCCCGACACTTCTCACGCCTCATTGAGGAATCTCACATGGAGCTGTTGGCTTTAATGTGCGCTGAATTAATGTACATGCCATTGATTTGATGCGTTTAAGAGTGCATTTTTACTTACAGCCCTCCAAGTGTGTCTCATGAGCAAAGGAGGAAACACTTAAAGAGATGTGCTTAAACAGCACTGCTGCTGTTTTCATAGCTTCAGGACGGGAAATAACCCATTTAAGAGCAGCAGGTATATTGTGCTACCATTACATTGTCGTAGCACACATATTGTCATAACTTCGACTGTAGGAGAATCTAATAAACTTACAGCAGTGTATTTCATACACATGATCATACATACATGCAGACAGTGATGAGACGTACACTAGGCATGCATGTTAACCTGAATCTTGGCCTCATCCATTCTACTCACAATAGGACCTATTCAGAGTTGAGATAAGTGGACTTAAGTCATGAAATCGGTCGTTCAATGCACCATATGATACTGTAGCGTTCTACGTAATCACAGTGAGTGTTAAAAAAAACACCCAGGCATTCCCAAAACGGGCTGCTTTGAAAGTTCTGAAGAATGTGGTGAACGGCCCAGCTAATTAGTCAGTGACACAGTATGGTGCCGACTCCCTCGTGTTTACCCCGTGCGAATGTGAAGACAATGCCAATTTGATGCCGCGGCGCTGCAACAGAGCCGCAACACAAATACCACTCACATTCATATGCAAGTGATTGCTTTCTTTTTTCCGTCTCATCTCTCCTTTTCCGTCTCTATAGATCAACTGATTTGTTTTTCTTGAAAATGGATTTGGTTCATTGATGAGGTAATTAATTAGAGATTCATGGGACTTTTGGCTGATAAAGCCTCTCTCCTGAGCCTCTGAGCTTAACAGAGGATTACATTTTTTTGACGTGTGGGAGGCGAGATTGACACAGATCTATCCTGACAGTTTTTTTCCACCATCTTCGTGCCTGATTGGTTCAATGCTGAGGGAGATGCTACATGCTACATGACCTCTGGCTCATGATGTCACAATCCCAACAGGATATCGACAGGATGTAAATACGGGCAGCGAGAGAAATGGCCTTAATTCTGATCCGAGTTAATTAACTGTATAATAGGAACCTCTTCATTCTTGTCACATAAGCAGTAGGGCTGTGATGATACCAGTATCACAATATTTTTCCATGGCAAAATTGAAAACACAAAAAAACTTGCTTTATGTAAAATATTCTGTTCTATAGTTTGGAAAATAAATACATATGACCGTGGACGACAACATAATGATGTTTGTTTCCAACATTCAAACCGTTTTCCGAAGGAAGTACATTTGTTATGGCTGCAGGGGCAGTATTAAGTAGCTTGGATGAAAACCGCTAACCAAAGTAGCTAATTGGACATAAATAACGGACATTTTCGAACAAATCAAGCATTTATTGTGGACCTGGTATTCCTAGAACTGCATTCTGATGAAGTTCATCAAAGGTAAGGAAACATTTATCATGTATTTTCTGGTTTCTGTTGACTCCAACACGGAGGCTAATTTGGCTACTTTTCTGAGCTCCGTCTCTGATTATTGCATGGGTGGCTTTTTGCGTATACTTTTAAAAAAATGTGACACAGCGGTTGCAGGAGGAGAGGAGAGGTATATCTATAATTAAGGAGAGGAGGAGAGGTATATCTATAAGGAGAGGTATATCTATAATTCCATGTGTATAACTTGTATTATCATCTACATTTATGATGAGTATTTCTGTTGAAACGATGTGGCTATGCATAATCACTTGATGTTTTTGGAACTAGTATCTAATACGCCAATGTAAACTCAGATTTGTTTTTAAATATTAATTTTATCAAACAAAATATGCATGTATTGTGTAACATGAAGTCCTATGAGTGTCACCTGATGAAGATAATTCAAGGTTAGTGATTCATTTTATCTCTATTTCTGCTTTTTGTGAATGCTATATTTCGCTGGAAAATGGCTGTGCTTATTGTGGTTTGGTGAAGACCTAACATAATCGTTTGTAGTACTTTTGCTGAAGATAATATTTGAAATCTGACACTTTGGTGGGATTAACAACAAGATTAACTTTAAAATGATATAAAACACATGTATGTTTTAGGAATTGTAATTATGAGATTTCTGTGGTTTGAATTTGGCGCCCTCTATTTTCACTGGTAGTTGTCATATCGATCCTGTTATTTTTTAAATTTTATTTCACCTTTATTTAACCAAGTAGGCTAGTTGAGAACAAGTTCTCATTTGCGACCTGGCCAAAATAAAGCATAGCAGTGTGAACAGACAACACAGAGTTACACATGGAGTAAACAATTAACAAGTCAATAACACAGTAGAAAAAATGGGCAGTCTATATACAATGTGTGCAAAAGGCATGAGGAGGTAGGCGAATAATACAATTTTGCAGATTAACACTGGAGTGATAAATGATCAGATGGTCATGTACAGGTAGATATATTGGTGTGCAAAAGAGCAGAAAAGTAAATAAATAAAAAACAGTATAAAAACAGTATGGGAATGAGGTAGGTGAAAATGGGTGGACTATTTACCAATAGACTATGTACAGCTGCAGCGATCGGTTAGCTGCTCGGATAGCTGATGTTTGAAGTTGGTGAGGGAGATAAAAGTCTCCAACTTCAGTGATTTTTGCAATTCGTTCCAGTCACAGGCAGCAGAGTACTGGAACGAAAGGCGGCCAAATGAGGTGTTGGCTTTAGGGATGATCAGTGAGATACACCTGCTGGAGCGCGTGCTACGGTTGGGTGTTGCCATCGTGACCAGTGAACTGAGATAAGGCGGAGCTTTACCTAGCATGACTTGTAGATGACCTGGAGCCAGTGGGTCTGGCGACGAATATGTAGTGAGGGCCAGCCGACTAGAGCATACAAGTCGCAGTGGTGGGTGGTATAAGGTGCTTTAGTGACAAAACGGATGGCACTGTGATAGACTGCATCCAGTTTGCTGAGTAGAGTGTTGGAAGCCATTTTGTAGATGACATCGCCGAAGTCGAGGATCGGTAGGATAGTCAGTTTTACTAGGGTAAGCTTGGCGGCGTGAGAGAAGGAGGCTTTGTTGCGGAATAGAAAGCCGACTCTTGATTTGATTTTCGATTGGAGATGTTTGATGTGATTCTGGAAGGAGAGTTTGCAGTCTAGCCAGACACTTAGGTACTTATAGATGTCCACATATTCAAGGTCGGAACCATCCAGGGTGGTGATGCTAGTCGGGCATGCGGGTGCAGGCAGCGATCGGTTGAAAAGCATGCATTTGGTTTTACTCGCGTTTAAGAGCAGTTGGAGGCCACGGAAGGAGTGCTGTATGGCATTGAAGCTCGTTTGGAGGTTAGATAGCACAGTGTCTAATGACGGGCCAAAAGTGTATAGAATGGTGTTGTCTGCGTAGAGGTGGATCAGGGAATCGCCCGCAGCAAGAGCAACATCATTGATATATACAGAGAAAAGAGTCGGCCCGAGAATTGAACCCTGTGGCACCCCCATAGAGACTGCCAGAGGACCGGACAGCATGCCCTCCGATTTGACACACTGAACTCTGCCTGCAAAGTAATTGGTGAACCAGGCAAGGCAGTCATCCGAAAAACCGAGGCTATTGAGTCTGCCGATAAGAATATGGTGATTGACAGAGTCGAAAGCCTTGGCGAGGTCGATGAAGATGGCTGCACAGTACTGTCTTTTATCGATGGCGGTTATGATATCGTTTAGTACCTTGAGTGTAGCTGAGGTGCACCCGTGACCGGCTCGGAAACCAGATTGCACAGCGGAGAAGGTACGGTGGGATTCGAGATGGTCAGTGACCTGTTTGTTGACTTGGCTTTCGAAGACCTTAGATGGGCAGGGCAGGATGGATATAGGTCTATAACAGTTTGGGTCCAGGGTGTCTCCCCCTTTGAAGAGGGGGATGACTGCGGCAGCTTTCCAATCCTTGGGGATCTCGGACGATATGAAAGAGAGGTTGAACAGTCTGGTAATAGGGGTTGCGACAATGGCGGCAGATAGTTTCAGAAATAGAGGGTCCAGATTGTCAAACCCAGCTGATTTGTACGGGTCCAGGTTTTGCAGCTCTTTCAGAACATCTGCTATCTGGATTTGGGTAAAGGAGAACCTGGAGAGGCTTGGGCGAGGAGCTGCGGGGGGGGGGCAGAGCTGTTGGCCGAGGTTGGAGTAGCCAGGCGGAAGGCATGGCCAGCCGTTGAGAAGTGCTTATTGATGTTTTCGATAATCATGGATTGCAGCCATAACAAGTTAAATCCGGTTTGTGTTTTGCTTCCTTGCTGCGAGTATCGCGATACTGGTATCGTCCCAGCCTAAGCAGTGCCTTTTCCCTTTTCCCACTCACAGAAATTAAGAACGTGTGTGGCGAGTGCATGTGTTAGCGTGTGTCTGTACCTGTGTGTCTCTTCACAGTCCACGTTGTTCCATAAGGTGTATTTGTATCTGTTTTTTTAAATTTGATTATACTGCTTGCATCAGTTAACCTGATGTGGAATAGAGTTCCATGTAGTCATGGCTCTATGTAGTACTGTGCGCCTCCCGTAGTCTGTTCTTGACTTGGGGATTATGAAGAGCCTTCTGGTGGCATGTCTTATGGGGTATGCATGGGTGTCCGAGATGTGTGCTAGTAGTTTAAACAGACAGCTCGGTACATTCATGTTGTCAACACTTCTTCCAAGAACAATTACTGATGAAGTCAATCTCTCCTCCATTTTCAGTCATGAGAGATTGACATGCATATTATTAATGTTAGCTCTCTGTGTACATTTAAGAGCCAGCCATGCTGCCCTGTTCTGAGTCAACTGTAATTTTCCTAAATCCCTCTTTGTGGCACCTGACCACACGACTGAACAGTAGTCCAGGTGCGACAAAAGTAGGGCTTGTCGGACCTGCATTGTTGATAGTGTTGTTGAGAAGACAGAGCAGTGCGTTATTATGGACAAACTTCTTCCCATATTAGATACTGTTGTATGAACATGTTTTGACCATGACAGTTTACAATCCAGGGTTACTCCAAGCAGTTTAGTCACCTAAGCTTGCTCAATGTCCACATTATTCATTAAAATATTTATTTGAGGTTTGGGTTTAGTGAATGATTTGTCCCAAATACAATGCTTTTAGTTTTTGAAATATGTAGGACTAACTTATTCCTTGCCAGCCATTTTGAAACTGCCTCTCTTTGTTATGTGTTGCAGTCATTTCAGTTGCTGTAGTAGCTGACATGCATAGTGTTTCGTCATCCGCATACATAGACACAGCAGCTTTACTCAAAGCGAGTGGCATGTCATTAGTAAAGACTGAAAAAAACTAGGGGTCTAGGCAGGGGTCTAGGCCGCTGCCCTGGGGAATTCTTGATTCTACCTGGATTATGTTGGAGAGGCTCCCATTAAAGAACACCCTCTGTGTTTTGTTAGACAGGTAACTATTTAGCCACAATATAGCAAGTGGTGTAAAGGCAAAACACATACAGTATGTTTTTCCAGCAGCAGACTATGATCGACAATGTCAAAAGCCGCACTAAAGTCTAACAAGACAGCTCCCACAATCTTTCATCATCAATTTCTCTCAGCTAACCATCAGCCATTTGTAAAAGTGCTGTGCATTAACAGCATGCTGAAAGTCTGTTGTCAATTTGTTTACTGTAAAATATATATATATATTTTTATTTAAACTTTATTTATACAGGTTTTTCTCATTGAGATAACATCTCTTTTTCGAGAGAGACCTGGTCCAATAGCAGCAGGAGGAACAAAGTCAATCAATCGGTTTTTAAACTCCACCAACAAGACTAGATCATCACATTTTTAAATGCTCTGGAGGGAATTCCAGGACAACGGAGCTGAATAAATACAACTATTTCTACCATGACCTGTTCTAATTTGTGGTACTATTAAAAGCAAATGAGAATGGGACCGTAATTGTTATTTATTTACTGACCTGATGAAAAAAGAACAGAGATGAAATGGCATTTTACCCAGTATGGCCTTATAAATCAGTGTATATCAGTGTTTAAGCCAACGCAAGGTCAATCACGACTAGCCAACAGTTACTGTAGAGATCACAATACTGTGTTAGAAGTTTTTGATTTGTAATGAACCTGGGTCGATATGATACACTGAATCAAGTGCTCTCAGGGTAGTGGTTGAGGCCTGGATATACAGTGGGGCAAAAAAGTATTTAGTCAGCCACCAATTGTGCAAGTTCTCCCACTTAAAAAGATGAGAGAGGCCTGTCATTTTCATCATAGGTACACTTCAACTATGACAGACAAAATGAGACAAAAATCCAGAAAATCACATTTTAGGATTTTTTATGATTTTATTTGCAAATTATGGTGGAAAATAAGTATTTGGTCAATACTATGTTATATACTCTTTGTTGGCAATGACAGAGGTCAAACGTTTTCTGTAAGTCTTCACAAGGTTTCCACACACTGTTGCTGGTATTTTGGCCCATTCCTCCATGCAGATCTCCTCTAGAGCAGTGATGTTTTGGGGCTGTTGCTTGGCAACACAGACTTTCAACTCCCTCCAAAGATGGCTAGGCCACTCCAGGACCTTGAAATGCTTCTTACGAAGCCACACCTTCGTTGCCCGGGCGGTGTGTTTCATCTTCAATGCCCTTGCTGATGGAAGGAGGTTTTCACTCAAAATCTCATGATACATGGCCCCATTCATTCTTTCCTTTACACAGATCAGTCGTCCTGGTCCCTTTGCAGAAAAACAGTCCCAAAGCATGATGTTTCCACCCCATGCTTCACAGTAGGTGTGATGTTCTTTGGATGCAACTCAGCATTCTTTGTCCTCTAAACACGACGAGTTGAGTTTTTACCAAAATGTTATATTTTGGTTTCATCTGACCATATGACATTCTCCCAATCTTCTTCTGGATCATCCAAATGCTCTCTAGCAAACTTCAGATGGGCCTGGACATGTACTGGCTTAAGCAGGGGGACACGTCTGGCACTACAGGATTTGAGTCCCTGGCGGCGTAGTGTGTTACTGATGGTAGGCTTTGTTACTTTGGTCCCAGCTCTCTGCAGGTCATTCACTAGGTCCCCCTGTGTGGTTCTGGGATTTTTGCTCACCGTTCTTGTGATCATTTTGACCCCAAGGGGTGAGATCTTGCGTGGAGCCCCAGATCGTGGGAGAATATCAGTGGTCTTGTATGTCTTCCATTTCCTACTAATTGCTCCCACAGTTGATTTCTTCAAACCAAGCTACTTACCTATTGCAGATTCAGTCTTCCCAGCCTGGTGCAGGTCTACAATTTTGTTTCTGGTGTCCTTTGACAGCTCTTTGGTCTTGGCCGTAGTGGAGTTTGGAGTGTGACTGTTTGAGGTTGTGGACAGGTGTCTTTCATACTGATAACAAGTTCAAACAGGTGCAATTAATACAGGTAACGAGTGGAGGACAGAGGAGCCTCTTAAAGAAGAAGTTACAGGTCTGTGAGAGCCAGAAATCTTGCTTGTTTGTAGGTGACCAAATACTTATTTTCCACCATAATTTGCAAATAAATTCATAAAAAATCCTACAATGTGATTTTCTGGATTTTTTCTCATTTTGTCTGTCATAGTTGAAGTGTACCTATGATGAAAATGACAGGCCTCTCTCATCTTTTTAAGTGGGAGAACTTGCACAATTGGTGGCTGACTAAATACTTTTTTGCCCCATTGTATATAACATCACTAAAATCTAAAACCACCAGTAATGTAAATCGTACCAGCTCCTTCCTGGCCTCAAAAGAAAAACAAGCATTGTGCCAGAAATAAAGACATATTCTCAGCTTGAGCTTCCTTATCAAGTTCTCCACATGCACAGTGAAGCTCAGCTTGTCATCAACCCACACACCCAAATATTTGTACACTTTGACTTGCTCTATAGTATGTCCAGCCAATGTAGCAATGACATGATTAGTAACATGCCTGGCATTTGAAAATACCATGCATTTTGCTTTACCAGAATTCAGAAACAGCTTTAAATCATACATATTCTGTTGTATGATGTTACATGCTCTTTGGGCATTTTCAAAAGCTAAAGATAAACTACTACCACTTGAATAAAGAACAGTACCATCTGCATAACATTGAACATCCGCCGTTTGAATATGATCCCCAATGTTGTTGATATACAAAATGAACAACAGTGGGCCCAAAACAGAACCTTATGGAACACCTGAGTACAACTCTTTGGATAACACAACCATCCGCCATTATACATTGTGTGCAATTTGATAGGTAATTTATAAACCAATCTAGAGTATGACCAGTAATTTCACAACATTTTAACCTTTGCAGTAACACAGTATGGTCCACTGAGTCAAATGCCGTCGACAAATCAATGAATACAGACACACAATGTAACTTATTGTCAAGAGCATTTAAAACCTTCAATGTTGTTGAAACAGTGCTGTGGCCAGTCCTAAAACCTGATTGCATTCCATGTAAGATGTTGTTTTCTTGGAGGTAGGCCTTCAGCATTTTATCTGGTCAAACACAATTTTTTTCCAAAGGTTTATTTTTGGAGGGTTGGTAACATGCTTTTTGAGCCAGTAAAGGGGGCTTTACTATTCTTGGGTAGCGGAATGACATTTGCTTCCCTCCATGCCTGAGGGAACATACTTTCTAGCAGGCTTAGACTGACGATATGGCAAATAGGAGTGGCAATTACCGTCCGCTATTATTCTCAGTAATTTTCCATCCAAGTTTTCAGACCCTGGTGGCTTGTCATTGTTGATAGACAACAATCATTTTTTCACCTCTCCACACTCACTTTACAGAATTCTAAATTACAATGCTTGTCTTTCATAATTTGGTCAGTTATACTTGGATGTGTAGTGTTAGCATTTGTTGTTGGCAAGTCATAAGTTTGCTAATCTTGGCAATGAAAAAAATTGTAGTGGTTGGCAATATCAGTGGGTTTTGCAATGAATGAGCCATGGAATTGAGTTTTCCTTTTTGCTGAAAATTTCATTTAAGGTGCTCCAAAGCTTTTTACTGTAATTCTTTATATAATTTATATTTGTTTCATAGTATAGTTGCTTCTTCTTTTTATTCAGTTTAGTCTCAGGATTTCTCAATTTGCAGAAAATTTGCCAATCGGTTGTGCAGCCAGACTTATTTGTCATTCTTTTTGCCTTATACCTCTCAACCATACCATTTTTCAAAATGAATGGAATTTAAACGTTTTTACAGTCATTATCTTAATGGGTGTGTTAGGTTCTAAATAAACAGAGTAAAACCTCACAGACGCTTAGTAAAGCTCAAACCAAATTTATTCACCCACTGGGTCATACAGTAAAGCTGCATAAGACAAATACATATTCAAACAAGCCCTAGTATTTCATCCTTTCTCCCATGCCAAGTCTCCTCCTTACACCCCTGAACAGCCAATTAATCTCTGTTGCTAGACAGAACTTTAGTGATATTTGTTCTTCCTCACTTCATCTGACCTGACATCGGCCCCAAATTCCTCCCTCACTACTCCCCATAGGATCCCCGATTTCTAACAATAAAATATTCTGACAGAATGTCACCCCCGATTTCTCTCCCTCAGTGACATGAATAAGGATACTTCATATTTTCAAGTTTAGAACTCAGAACCCATCAGGTGCATGCTTATTAGCAACTGGAATAAGCTATTTCATTAATGTGTCAAGTGCATTGTCTGGTTGCTCCACATTACACACCACAGACCAGCAAATATTCTTTACATCATCGACATAGGAATCACTACAAACTTATTGTATGACCTCTTAAACACTATATTAGGCCCAGCCTTTGGAACTTTGGTTTTCCTAGATATGGTTTCTATATTGTGATCACTACATCCTATGGATTTGGATACTGCATTAAAGTGAATTTCGCCAGCATTGGTAAAGATGTGATCAATACATGTTGATGATTTAATTCCTGTGATGTTTGTAACTGGTAGGTTGACTGATCACTTCTTACAGTTTGAAGCTTTTTCTTGAGTGGGCAGCTTGATGAAAGCAAGTCAAAATTGAAATCACCCAGAATTTCACACATTTTGACTGTTCGCACTTGGTGGTCTATAGCAACTTCCCACAAGAATGGTCTTTAGCTGAGGCAGATGAACCTGTAGCCATATTACTTCAACAGTATTTCACTTCTTAAGGATAGGGGGCAGCATTTCCACTTTTGGATAAATAGCGTGCACAATTTCAACTTCCTGCTAATCATGCCAGGAATATATGATATGCATATGATTAGTAGGTGTGGATAGAAAACACTCTCAAGTTTCTAAAAGTGGTTCAATCATGTCTGTGACTATAACATAACTTATGTAGCTGGCAAAACCCAGAGGAAAAACTGTTCAGATTTTTTTTCCTTTCCTCTGACCGTTCACTCAGTTGTCTTTGCCAAGGGAAATTTGATAGCGACCATTTTACAGTTCCTACGACTTTCATAGTATGTCCCCAGTCTTTGGAATTGGGTTGAAGTTAATCATTGGTGCAACGAAGAAGGGGCACATCCTGGAACAACGTTACACTGTTGATAGTTACGCAAGAGGGAAAATGCTGCATGTTTTGTTTACTTGCTCTATTGAATACAGATTGCCCCGTCTACAATTTGATCAATTATTAACGTTTAAAAATACCTAAAGTTGTATTACAAAAGTAGTTTATAGTTTATAGGCAACTTTTGAAATGTTTTATAGTGACGTTGTGTTTTGTAAAGCTGTTTTTTTCCGGATCAAACCTGCTTTATAAATGGACATTTTGGTATACATGGACGGAATTAATTGAAAAAAGGACCAATTTCGATGTTTATGGGACATATTGGAGTGCCAACAAAGAAGCTCATCAAAGGTAATGCATGTTTTATATTTTATTTCAGCGGTTTATGTAACGCCTGCTACGCTAGTTATTTTGTTTACAACTGGTTCAGGTGGGTGCATGCTATCAGATAATAGCTTCTCATTCTTTCGCAAAAAAGCATTTTTTAAATCTGACATGTTGACTGAATTCACAACGTGTGTAGCTTTAATTGAGTTCCCTGCATGTGTGATTTAATGAAAGTTTAAGTTTTATCACGTTTTATTTGAATTTGGGGCAATGCATTTCCCGAGGCTATTGGCCACTTGAGACGCTAGCGTCTCACTATCCCCAAGAGGTTAAAATGCTTTTCTCTAAGCTTCACAGGAATGTGGTTCTAAATATAGACTGCAATATAGCCCCCATTGGCATTTCTGTCTTTTCTGTAGATGTTATAGCCATGTATTGTTACCACTGTACAATCAAAAGGTATTATCTAAGTGAGTTACAGAGATAGTCAGAATATGAATGTCATCTATTACTAGCAAGTTATTGATTTCATGAACCTTGATTCTTAGGCTCCATATTTCTAATGTGGGCTATTTTTTGAGCACTTTTCTTGTTTTTGTTGCTTTATTGGGAAGCGTGTCAGAAGTATACATGCCAATGTTATTTATATTTTAGCAGGGTGAGCTGCACACAGTGGACTTCCTACTAGGGTACAACATCTCAGTGTTAACAGTATAACTGGTTCATATGCACATGATTACAGCATACAATAGCTGTAGAATCAACAGAGGCATTCAGGACAGTAAGAGGAACATACATTAAGTTACATACATTAAGTTACTTACACTACATTGTGCTTGCCAACACCCCTGGGACAATGTACATTTGCAGCAGCACTATGACAACTCAGCGACACAATGCTAGGGATTATCTGGGTCATTGATTCAACGCAGCCTTGAAATGCATGGACAGAGCAAGGAGCCAAGATGATTTGGATTGGTTCTCAGTTCATCGCGCAGACAGGAATAAATCTCTCTCTCTCTCATCATGATTAATTAATCATGATGTGATAATATATAGGAACTCAAGTCCTTTTGTTCACCTGACCTAGAATACTTCACAATCAAATGCCGACCGTATTACCTCCCAAGAGAATTCTCTTCAGTTATCGTCAGAGCCGTGTATATCCCCCCTCAAGCCAATACCACAACGGCCCTCAAAGTACTTCACTGGACTTTATGCAAACTGGAAACCACATATCCTGAGGCCGCATTTGTTGTAGCTGGGGATTTTAACAATGCAAATTTGAGAATAACTCTACCGAATTTCTATCAACACCTTGATTGTAGCACTCACACTGCTAAAACATTCGACCACTGCTACTCCAACTTGTGGGATGCCTATAAGGCCCTCCCCGCCCTCCTTTTGGCAAATCTGATCACAACTCCATTTTGCTACTCCCTTCCTATAAGCAGCAACTCAAATACGAAGTACCCGTGCTAAGGACTGTTCAACGCTGGTCTGACCAATCAGAATCCACGCTTCAAGATTGTTTTGATCACGCGGACTGAGATGTATTCCGGTTGGCCTCCGAGAACAACATAGACGAATACACTGATGCGGTGCCTGAGTTTATCAGGAAGTGTATAGGAGATGTTGTACCCACTGTGACAATTAAAACCTACCCTAACAAGAAAGGGTGGATAGATGGCATTCACGTGCAAAACTGAAAGCGTGAACCATCTCATTTAACCATGGCAAGGTGACTGGGGATATGGCTAAATACAAACAGTGTAGTTATTCCCTCTGTAAGGCAATCAAACAGGCAAAACATCAGTATAGAGAAAAAGTGGATTCGCAATTCAATGTGGCCGGGTCAATCACATACTACAAAGGGAAAACCAGCCACGTTGCAGAATCCACACCTTTCTTCCGGACAAGCTAAACACCTTCTTCACCCACTTTGAGGATAACACAGTGCCACCGACACGGCCCGCTATACCAAGGACTGTTGGCTCTCCTTCTCCGTGGCCAACGTGAGTAACACATTTAAGTGTGTTAACTGGCACAAGGCTGACGGCCCAGATGGCATCCCTAGGCGTGTCATCAGAGCATGAGCACCAGCTGGCTGGAGTGTTTGCGGACATATTCAATCTCTCCCTATCCCAGTATGCTGTCCCCACATGCTTCAAGATGTCCACCATTGTTCCTGAACTAAATGACTATTGCCTCGTAGCACTCACTTCTATCATCATGTGCTTTGAGAGACTAGTCAAGGATCACATCACCTCTACCTTACCTGACACCCTAGACCCATTTCAATTTTCTTACCGCCCCAATAGATCCACAGACGATACAATCGCCATCGCACTGCCCTACCCCATCTGGACAAGAGGAATACCTACGTAAGAATGCTGTTCATTGCCTATAGCTCAGCATTCAACTCCAAGCTCATCATTAAGCTTGAGGCCCTGGGTCTGAACCCGCCCTGTACAACTGGGTCCTGGACTTCCTGATGGGCCACCCCCAGGTGGTGAAGGTAGGAAACGACATCTCCACTTCACTGATTCTCAACACAGGGGCCCCACAAGGGTGTGTGCTCAGCCCCATCGTGTACTCCCTTTTAACCCATGACTGCATGGCCCTCCAACTCAGTCATCAAGTTCGCAGACAACACAACAGTAGTAGGCCTGATTGCCAACAATGACAAGACAGGCGGTGAGGCCGCTGGCAGTGTGCTGTCAGGAAAATAAACTCTCTCCCATCTTCAACAAAGCAAAGCAGCTGATCGTGGACTTCAGGAAACAGCAGAGGGGCACCCACCTATCCACATCGATGGGACTGCAGTGGAGAAGACAACTTTATTGCACACAAGGCCCAACCGAAATTTGACTTCCGCTTTTAACCCAACACCACCGAAGACACACATACACTGTTGTTGTGGGGGGTTAAGCGCCTTGCTCAAGAACACAACAGGCAGGCAATCGCATCTAGTTTTCCCTTCGGATCGGGCATTCTAACAGGCAACCGGCCGGTTGCCGTCTCACCCCTCTAACAGCTAAGGTAACTGACACCCTACCCAGTAATATCCTGTACAGTACAAGTTGATCAGCTCAGGAGTTATCTGGCTAAATCATTGATCATGCTAGGCGACGTGCGCCTAGCCTCGACTGAGCCAGTATGGACATTTTCTGGAGACATTAACATACCAATGGTTAACTGTTGAGGCTTTTCCAAATCAAATGGAACTGTTTATGGGATTCAAAGTGTTTTGATTCTGCTTTTCCCAAGTCCTTAGTGTCAGCTGAACACTTCATCTACACTACACTCATCACCATCAATGTGCTGTCAATGTGACGTTCTACCTGCTACACAGAAACCAACCAAAATCAAATTGATTTCCATTCACGAGGACAGAATGAACATGCGTGTCAACCATTGTTAATTGAACCTCTGCAATTCTTGAGCTTGGACGCTGCCACTGGATACTACGAGCAGCAGTCCAGCAGCTTTCATTGATTTCAAAGGAAGCATTCCCTCAATAGCTGTTGTCAATGTCGTACGCCCGATGGCTGTTAGCTATGGAAACGCAATTTCACATATTAGGAGTAACACCGGTGCTGCAGTGGAAAAGCCCTACAAGAAGCATGTACTGTAATTGTCCTGTTGTGGATCTGGATGTAGCCTCGATTGAAGATGACAATGATTGCGGCTGTCTTGGCCTCATGCTCAACAGTAAGTGAAATTACACAGCGGGCTGGTTATGAGATCTTTCCTCTGTAACGGCGTTCTTCGTTTGTCGAAAGAGAGTCGGACCGAAATGCAGCGTGGTGGTTACTCATGTCTTTAATAAAGAAACGACGATACAAAAACAACAAACGGAAAGTGAAAACCTAACACAGCCTGTCTGGTGAACAACTACACAGAGACAGGAATCACCCACGAAATACAAAAGTGAAACCCAGGCTACCTAAATACGGTTCCCAATCAGAGACAACGAGAATCACCTGACTCTGATTGAGAACCGCATCAGGCAGCCAAGCCTATACAACAACCCTACTCAGCCGCAATCCCAATAACTACAAAACCCCAATACGAAATACAACAAAATAAACCCATGTCACACCCTGGCCTGACCAAATAATTAACGAAAACACAAAATACTAAGACCAAGGCGTGACATCCTCTCCGATCCAAGCCAGCGCTCTGTTTTACACTCTTTGACGTCTCAAAAGCCCTACAAATCACATTGGTTTAAAGCTAACACAAATATACAGAAATGATGAAGAGAGACAGAAGGAAAAACATCCGACGGTAATGTAGAATGGGTATTTCATCATGGCATAATACCTCAACATTGGGAATGCTTTTGACCCCATTTAGAGTGTTTATTGCTTCGTCAATAGGCACAGAGATGTACCTTAAAAGGAATATTCCACTCCTCCAAAGATATTGTAATATCTTTTTTCATTAGTCCACCTTTGATACAATAACAAAAATGTTTGCATGTCAGCAGTCAAGTTTTCAGTATACAGCACTTTCAAAAAGCAAAAACTTGATTGCTGACATGCAAAACATTTTGGGACTGTATCAACAGTGAGCGAATGAAAAAAAAACACCCAAAGATTTTTGAGTGGATTATTCCAACTTTGAACAGCTCAAGTTTGGCTCAGAGAGGCGAGGGCAGACATATAGAAAAAGATAAATTAGCATAGTGTCAGGCATAGTTTCAGCTATAGAGAGTATTCTGACACGTAGTCAGTCAGTCAAATCAGGACTTAAGCCGAGGAAATAGGAGGACCCCTTCAGTCAGCCCCTGACACCTCTATGACAGATTTCCACATGGTCAATGTACTGGAGTGGGCCTCTCAATGGTGGAGGACGTTGGAAGATAGATATGGTACTGCACACGTTTCTCTTAATCTGCTCTAGGAATACTCAAATAAGAGAAGCTGGTGGAATTGGAACCCAGCCTCTGGAACTTTTGTCCTTCACTTCGACTTTCCTAGGCGGGAGGGCGGGAGGAATGAATGCACGTTCAAAATACAAATGAATACATTCTTATTGAAGGCATGGGAAGTTTTTTGTGGGAGGACTTCATTCTGATTCAGATGTGTCCTTTGTGACTTTCTGTCTCAGTTCGGACACCATACTCTCCCCATATTCTCAGCATATACTGAGTGGGATATGGGGGTATTTGCTCAGAGAAACACTTGCTTATTTATAAAGTCCAAATTGCTGTGTCTGAATGTGACTCTTTGTAAAGGCGCCTTGCCATTCTGTTTGAATGTCTTCCCAGAGCCAGTAAATAAGACATTCAAAAGCACTGTATATGTCAAGTTGTTGAACCCTACTACCATTCGGACCGGGCTCTTTGTCATCATTATGCAAATGCCCCAGGAGGATTTAAAGCGGTGAGCCATGCGAACAGATCCCATCGTGGACGAATAAAAACATCCTGTAACCTTTCAGCATTACAATAATCTCCCTCAAAGGTTGCCTCTGCTGTGTTATCATAAGTAAACCGTCCTCTCGCTGCACTGTCAATATCACGCTAAGAGCATTGAGATCAGAGATAGAGAGGGAACACAGAACGCTGTGTCAGCTTAGTTCTGTTGAAGCATCTGAAGTGTCTGGTTTTTCTGCACTAAACAATATGTTGGATCACAACAGCCCATAGGTTTTATCCACAGCCCATAGGTTTTACCCACAGCCCATAGGTTTTACCCACAGCCCATAGGTTTTACCCACAGCCCATAGGTTTTACCCACAACCCATAGGTTTTACCCACAGCCCATAGGTTTTACCCACAGCCCATAGGTTTTACCCACAGCCCATTGACACAGTGTCCATATTAGGACAGACTCAGAGTCACGAGGAGTTGGTGCAAGTTAGTCAGACGTGTCAGCATCACAAAGGCTGTACATTGAGGAGGGGAATTCTTCTGCCTTCCTGGGCAGTATACGGTATGTCTGCCTGGCTTTTAAACAACGGCGATCTTTATTTGAATGGAAAGGCGCCTTCATCCTTGGTTTTGTATTACTGAGTCAAATTGTCATGTTCATTTCATTCATGTCAAAACGAATGTAGCTGATATATTCATGATATTTATCGTTGAGAATTGGCCTTTGTGAAGTCAAACAAAGAGAATGTTGAAGATTCTTGGCCAAGCATTAATTTATTTCATTGTAACAGTCTTCGCAAAGGTATACTGTACTAAAATGAGAATTGTGAGAGATCTCTCCTGAAGCAGATGCCTTCTATGGAAGAGAGGTTCTTTGTCACAGCCGATGTATTCACAACAGGGAATCGGAACACCAAATACCTCTAGGTTTTTCTGCAGAGGGGCCAACGTGACTGAGGTCTCTCTCTTAGTGTAAGGCAGGTATGGCACACAATGGAAGCTATATCACAGTGAATGCCTTTCACAACAGGGAATCGGTCTGTTTGTGGCTCTTGGATTTTACTGCAGAGCGGCCAAAATGGCTCAAGTCTATTTCTCAGTGTGAGGCAGGTATGGCACACAATTGACGCTATATCACAGTGATTCTTCCATTCAGGGGACTTTGTTCCCCCTGACTTATCTTAAGCGAACCAGCTGTGAACTTTGACAGAGGCTCAGATGGTCACATTGGGCCCTCTAGGTTTTCGGGGGTATATCTTTTAAAATAATTCCGCCGCTTGAAAAGTCATGTGTCAGAATCCTTGTCAGTCAACTGCCCCAGCCTCACTTCAGGATTTTGTTTTGGAGGGAAATGGAGGGTGGAGGGTGAATAGGCGAGATTGTGGTTAAAAATTTAAGTTTGCCGCAGGGGGTTTCAGTATGACAATCTGTGACAGCTATTAAGAGTTTGCACAGCCTGACATAATATGTAGCCAATGAAGGGAGTAATTTGCCAGCTATTCACTGTTGAAAAGAGTTAGCAGCACTTCCCTCTATGCCAAGAAGATGACTGAATGGGTGACGACAAGTGTCTTTCTCTGCCTTGACTAACCATGACCTGATGATCTGAAGAGCCCTGTAACTCTTAATCCACTTCAAACTAATAGGTATTTTCACAATAGGCTGGTGGTGCAATTTATGCAGTCAGTTCAAACCTGAACAATAACAGTAGCATTTCTGAGTCCGTTTTCACAGTTTTCTTAAGTACTCTCTTTTGTTTTGTCTGCGTCCTCGCAGTCCAACAAAGACGAATGGCAACAAACTACAAAGTTGCATTATCATTATCAAACCCACAGTTGCACCAAAACACAACAGGGATGAACAATCATTGGCAATGTCGTCCCCCTCCGACTGTCATATGAGATTCAGTACCAGTCAAACACTTTTTCAAAATTTGTTTAACACTTTTTTGGTTACTACATGATTCCATATGTGTTGAGAGAGGGAATGGTTGATTGTTGGTTTGTTTTGTAACTTTAGATTAATGTAGTCTGGGCCATAATGACTCAAACTAATGCTGAAGTACTGTGACAGATTTTTGCGTTCCCTGATTATGTGATGTTTGTGCTCTGAAAGTAGTCGTTAGTCATTCGGCTCTCTAGCTCACTGCATGGAAGCTGGGCTGTTTCCCACCAAAACACAGAGAGAGAAAGAGAGCGAGAAAGAGAGAGAGCGAGAGAGGAAAGAGGGGGAGGACAGAGAGAGATGGGGGATGGGGAGAGGGCAAGAAAGAGAGGAAGAGACAGAAGGGGATGTCTTTGGACAAGTAGGACTTTATACAACTTATCATCAGCCATTTGTCATATTGTAGGCCTAAATATTTTTCACAAGGATAATAACACATGACATTGATGTGGTGCTACTGACGTCGTCTTTATCCCCCAATTGGGAACCATAAACTACCACTGTGTAAATGCTAGGACAGTCACAATATGGAACTGTAGCCTTTTCAGCACAGTGGACAGCAACATAGTCCTCTTCAGGACCAGGGACAGCTCCAAGCAGACCTCTGTGCTACCAAAGTTGTTCACTCGCACGCTGTTCAATCTCACTTTGTATGCACGTCACAAGTTAGCTGCTGTGAACTACATCTCCCCAAAAGCCTTCTACCCTCATATCACCCTTCAATTGCCCCTTTCCACTCTCTCTCTCTCTCTCTCTCTCTCTCTCTCTCTCTCTCTCTCTCTCTCTCTCTCTCTCTCACTCCAATTATCTTTCCTCAGTCTCCTTTGTTCTTGCTCTCCTATTTTGTTCCCTCTCTCCTCTCTCTATCCTGCCCTTGCTCCAGACTCATTGGCATCCTGCCATGCAGAAACTTGGCATGGTCCTATCCAATTTGGTGTCCTGCTAAGATAGATATGTTTGCTTTTTTCGCGGCTGACAGCCCGCCTAGCCTCAAAATACATTTGCAATACAGCAGAACTTTATTCACCCCTCCGCTTCCCCCCCCGAAGCCGGCGGCTGGCATTGCAATACCACTACACCAATGTGGCCCGGCATATCTTCTTCCCAGTCAAACAAAATAATGTCCCGCCATCAACCATGACCTGTATTATTAGGACAAGATTAGATGAAAATGTACCGGCTACATTGCTCGCTTACAATGATTCTGCTTTGTAGAAACACAAAGCATGAAGTAATATCCCAGAGATAGACTTCTCACATTCTTTCTCGCCCACCTTGACTAAACCAGTGACACTTTCACACGGTCATAACCATGTCATATGTCATAACAGCTTTACATAACTTGTCATAAACTGTCATAATATGTTCATAACACTGTCACATATTTAGACCTGTTGTGACATGTGTCGCATTTATTTTATGGATGGTTATGACACTGACGTGAGAGTGTAAGAACCCACTAAACCAACCACGGTAGTTATTTTATGGATGGTTATGACACTGACGTGAGAGTGTAAGAACCCACTAAACCAACCACGGTAGTTATTTTATGGATGGTTATGACACTGACGTGAGAGTGTAAGAACCCACTAAACCAACCACGGTAGTTATTTTATGGATGGTTATGACACTGACGTGAGAGTGTAAGAACCACTAAACCAACCACGGTAGTTATTTTATGGATGGTTATGACACTGACGTGAGAGTGTAAGAACCCACTAAACCAACCACGGTAGTTATTTTATGGATGGTTATGGCACTGACGTGAGAGTGTAAGAACCCACTAAACCAACCACGGTAGTTATTTTATGGATGGTTATGACACTGACGTGAGAGTGTAAGAACCCACTAAACCAACCACGGTAGTTATTTTATGGATGGTTATGACACTGACGTGAGAGTGTAAGAACCCACTAAACCAACCACGGTAGTTATTTTATGGATGGTTATGGCACTGACGTAAGAGTGTAAGAACCCACTAAACCAACCACGGTAGTTATTTTATGGATGGTTATGACACTGACGTGAGAGTGTAAGAACCCACTAAACCAACCACGGTAGTTATTTTATGGATGGTTATGGCACTGACATAAGAGTGTAAAAACCCACAAAAACCTAACACACAAGACAAACCATTCCATTACACCTAAATGTCAACAGTATGTTTATGTTGTATTCCTTTATTTATATTGACCAAATTAAATTGTAATTGCGCACACATTGATGTCAGACTTGCACCTACCCCAATGCTCTGTTGCTGATGACTGGGATGAGTACAGGAGCAGATTTCAAGAGCAGGACAAGACACCCTCTTTTTGACTGATGACTGATATAAGGGCTTGACAGATAGGCTTATTTGGCTTATATGAGTATGATGGTCATAATGGTTCGTGACAGTGTCATAAGTGTAAAGTTATTTCAAATATGACATCAGAGACCCTTGCCCAGGTGATCCAGCCCAGGTCCAACTGTTAGCATTTTCTACAGCCAATATTCAGCAGATAACAAATCTGATGGTTTTTCCATCATGTGCAGCTACTATCCTCACCTCGTCATTGATCTATTATTTACCAGTTCATGAGTGATGGGTAGGAAATATTACCTTTCATTAGACTAGAGACGACATTAGTCAAGTAGCTCATTGTGAATTGATGTTCTCAAAGCACAAAGGGTTCCTCAAAGATAAATTCATTTTTCTGCTGCCAAATGGTGCAGATTGATTCATGGAAACGGGCTTTTTGACGTAGTGTGTGCATGAAATCATGTGAGTTGAGTCACCTGTATGATGGAAGGCATGTGGCGAAACAACAGCCGTGTGAAGAGGGCCATTTACTGAATAAGCAACCGGACTAAAAACCACAATCAACAACACGCTGGGAAACAACGCTTCCCTCTGCTGCGAAATGCCCTTCATCTGAGTTGCGTTCAATGTATGATGCCTGAAAATAATAGCAATAATGCTGTTTTAATACTGAAAAGCTTATTGTTTCAGGCCATACTGTAGATTAAACCTGAAAATGGACTGGTGGCGACTTAAGTTTTCTTTTTTTCCATGCATGATCCCTACTTGTGACTTCCATCATCTTGTGTGTGCCGGTAATGAGAGGGTGGAAAGACAGCTGGGCTGACACGGGGTCACCGAGCAACTAAGGGTGTTGACCCCCACGTGTCAACAACAATGGGTTTGTTGTTTGTTTATCTGGGCTGTTGCAAGTAGTGCCTATGGCAACATATGTGCAATTATATCTCATCACTGCTACCCGAGACCTGCACTGTCCACCCCCGCCCTGGTGCCTGCCCACGCTAGGATATATACACACACCAAGGTTCAGCACACTCACAAACATACATACAGTGGCACACAAACATACAGAGAGACCTGTAGGCTAAATGTACAATTTTCCCAGAACCAGATTCATTTTTTTCTCTCACATATATACTATATGCATACTTAAGAGAGCACGCACAGACACACACTACCAGACAAGCACAATGGTAAAACCATACTTCTGAAATACAGGTGTAGCCAATCCCCAAAAAAGGCACGGAAAAAAGTTTGAAATGAGAAAAACGCCCACTCACACACTCCAATATGAAGAAACACTAAACAAGCTTATGTTGAGAACAGAAGCTCAACTCAAACACATGCACAGTTAAGGCGCACACGTATACAAAGGCCAAATTAAGTGAACAAAGTGAGGGAAAACAAGTTTAGGGTATACTCAACAGGCTTCCCTGACCTTAGCTCTCTACAAACATTTTACCATTAAGGTTTTAAAGAACCTAATAATTGCTCATACAACGAACGCAGCGAGGAGCCATTTTTCTTGATCTTTTCTCCGTTTAATAGCACGTTTCAGCACCTTAAGAATCACCATTTTTCTTTGTTGTCAGGAAATAAATGTAAAACGATTAATGACGAATTTTCCGTTTGTTCCTCCTCGAGAGGAAGTTTGTCAAAAACAACTTGGCTACCAATTAATCTACGTCTTTCCACACTCATTTATGATTCCATTGGCCCTTAATATGATTCTAATTCACATAGGCTTCTCTTATAACTCAAGATGACTAAAGACAGGTCTGTTGATCGTAGATGTAACATGATAATCTGATTAAAGTGGAACTGCAAATCAGGTTAAGATCTGGGTATTACATCAGCTTCAATTATCGGCCAGAATGTCATCCGTTTCATAATCTTTCAACTTGAAATAGGAATAATTGTGATTAGTTTGGATGCAGTGCGTGACCAACCATATCAATCAGCCGTTAGCCATTCGTAACTGTGTTACCTGTCAGGTACAGTAACCGTTAGTAAGGTCTATTTGTTGTTACGGGATTCTTCCGCCGAAGGAGATGCGGACCAAAACGCAGCGTGGTCTTTAATGAAAGATGAAAAATGAACAATATACAAAAAAAGAAACGTGAAAAACTGAAACAGCTCTATCTGGTGCGACAGAGACAGGAACAATAAACCACAAGAGACCTAAATAATATGGCTGCCTAAATATGGTTCCCAATCAGAGACAACGATAAACACCTGCCTCGGATTGAGAACCACTCCAGGCAACCATAGACTTACCTAGAATACTTAACTAAACACAATCCCATAACTACAAAACCCCTAGACAAAATACACCACATAAATCACCCATGTCACACCCTGGCCTGACAAAATAATAAAGAAAACAGAAAATACTAAGGCCAGGGCGTGACAATGTTTCTATTATCTTCAATTTAAATTGTACATTTTAAGAATAATAATATATTTTTAGTCTGTGATGGACCTCAGCGAGATTAGCTGATGTCATGGTGTCCGCTAATGGGGATCCTAATAACATTAAAATTCAAATTATATAGACTCACTGTACATGTTGAGATGTTACATTGTGTGGTCCAACGAAATGTAGGTTCGGGGTAGTTTCAGTTGTCAACGCAGCCAACTTAGGAAGTTAATAGACATTTTGTTCATGAACTGAGAAATCGTCAAAGAAATCACTGACCTTTCCTGCACAATGTGAGCTATTGTTTGATATCTCGACCAAGTTAGGAGCCACAGCCCTTGGCTTGGTAGCTATTGGCAATGGTTGTTTTTACTGTACTGTATACACTTATGTTTAAAGAAGAAGAAAAATAATCCAATTTCAAGTGTTGTGTTCGGGCACAAATCTTGGCCGGATGGCACACAACAACCCATCATCCCACTCGCAGTCACACTGGTGGCTTGGTTACTGCATGGATATTCACAGCAGAAATGAGGTCCTTCTGACATCATCAGAAGTACCCTTCCTCAGTCAGAAGTACCCTCCATTGTATCTCGGAGTCGGTAGTCTCCTCATGCAACTCCAGCGCGCGCTGCTCGGTGTCAGAGAGCGCTACCTTTAGCCATGCACATGATAATCATCTATTTATTTTAGGCTTCCATTTCCCACAATTCGTCGAGCATATAGCACGATCCATACATATTTTTCAGCCTTTTTTAAATATCCACCAGCTATGGAATAAAAATCGATGTTGTGCACCAGGCAAATGCAATATTCAAATTGTGCATCGGTTGAATTATCATGCCTTGCCTGGCTCTGTTGTTCTCAATGGGCTATTTTACTTTCCCCCCTAGATGTAGTGATGAAGAATTGGTCTAGCCGCGCTCCGTGTGCTTCCCAATGACCGAGGCAGGTCGCAGCTTTAAAGATACCGGCTGAACAACTAACTTCCTGTTGTCTTTTTAATATTTAATGGAGGGAATTGGACACAAATGCACGGGTAACGTAAACAAATGCTCATCTTGCAGGAGGATGCGTGTGTGTGCGTGTGTCCTGGCGAGCGTGCGCGCATGTGTAGGTCTACTCCTCACGTGTGTTCGTGTTCAGGCTGTGCATGGAGACGAGGACCAAGGAGAAAGCCGAGCAAACACATCCAGGTTACAACATTGCGGTGGACACCAGCAAAAGGATCAAACACAAAAGAGCAGCCATCATCCCAGAAAGCATTGGTTGATTGTTAGTAGATCAAGCTGCCACTGTGATGACGGGGTTCTTTGGAGTGGTCAGTTCGTTGTCGCTTGCCAAAATCGCAGGTTACAGGATTTGCTGTGTGTGCCGATCAATGTAATGTTGCTGCCATATTGATAGGTGATTTCCTATGGAGAGCAGAACCATTTTGTATCAAACTAATACAATTAAAGGTCTAATGAGCAGCAATCCCTCTGCCATTTCCTGGTTACTAAAATCCTGATAGTTTGCCTAATTTCAATTTATGTGACAAAACAAGCAGTCGTTTGTGTAGAGAATCATCGTACCATCTAAACCGCTGTGAAAAACATTTTCTTTAACCAATATATATATATTTTTTCAGCTGTTTGAAGCTGGTTGACAAAACCCGAAAGATGCTAAATTGAAACTTAAGAACAGGGAAGGATAGAAATAGCACACTTAGAACAGATATACAGCCTCTTAGACTTGCTTTCAATGAGAATGACAGATCTATAACTCACATTTGTATGCGAATTTGATCAGGTCGCAGTAAAAGTTACATATTGCAGCTTTAAAATAAAGCCAGAGGGGGAGTGTTGCGTTGTGTCATGACTAAGAACAGCCCTTAGTGCACTATATATACACAAGTATGTGGGCACACCCTCAAATGATTGAATTTCTCTATTTCAGCCACACCCGTTGCTGCTAGGTGTATAAAATCGAGCACACAGCCATGTAATCTCCACAGACAAACATTGGTAGTAGAATGGCCTTACTGAAGAGCTCAGTAACTTTCGACGTGGCACAGTCATAGGATGCCAACGTTTCAAAGGGCTGAAGGGTGTAAACGCGTACAAATCGTCTGTCCTCGGTTGCAACACTCACTACAGAACTGCCTCTGGAAGCAACGTCAACACAAGAACTCTTTGTCAGGAGCTTAATGAAATGGGTGTCCATGCCAAGCAGCCACACACAAGCCTAAGATCACCTTGCACAATGCCACGTGTCAGTTGGAGTGGTGTAACGCTCGCAGCCATTGGACTCTGGAGCAGTGGAAAGGCGTTCTCTGGAGTGATGAATCACCATCTGTCAGTCCGATGGACAATTCTGGGTTTGGTGGATGCCAGGAGAACGCTACCTGCCTGAATGCTGTTTTTCATTTCAGCTAGGCCCCTTAGTTCCAGTGAAGGGAAATCGTATTGCTACAGCATACAATGACATTCCAGACTATTTTGTGCTTCCAACTTTGTGGCAACAGTTTGGGGAAGGCCCTTTCCTGTTTCAGCATGACAATGCCCCGGGGTCAAAGGGAGATCCACACAGAAATTGTTTGTCGTGATCGGTGTGGAAGAACTTGACTTGACTGCACAGAGCCCTGACCTCAACTCCATCGAATACCTTTGGGATTAATTGGAAAGTCGACTGCAAACCAAGCCTAATCGCCTAGCATCAGTGTCTGACCTCACTAATGCTCTCAGGGCTGAATGGAAACAAGTCCCAGCAGCAATGTTCTAACATCTATCGGAAAGCCTTCCCATAAAAGTGGAGGCTGTTATAGCAACAAAGGGGGGATTAACTCCATATTCATTTTATAACATAAAAACACATACCATTTAGCAGACAATTTTGCAAGCGCCTCTTACCATGTTGTTTTTCAGCTCAGTGTGAGGAATCTATGTACCTGAACATGGGCTACAGTAGTAGCCATGCTAACCCTAACAAACTATCCCACTCTAAGGTCTCACAACCCAGTCGGTATAGGGCCTCCAGCCCTCTTAATCACACAGCCCTGGCATTGGAGAGTGGTGTAGCACAAGAGGAGGAGGTGCGCCCAGCCTGGTGGATTTAAACCATTGTAACCAGCCTACCACCCCCTCAACCAGCCCACATGAATATCAGTTAGGCTGGCCCTTGACAGGCTAAACAAGGCCTAATCCACCTGTGGATGGCCCAGTAGCCCCATACCTCATTGCATTGTGGGACTTCTCTGGTGCACATTCCTGGCTTGTAGATGGGAAAAATAAGTAATTTACTGTAAATCTATCATAGGATCTCTATAGGGACACTGGGGAAAGGGGGTGTTGGACATCAAGCTGAAAGCTAAAGGACAACAAGCACATGCTACATATCCTCGTGACGTTTGATGTCTGACGATGTGGGAAATCATAGAAAAGACTGAAGAAAAGAAGAGAAGAAGCTACATTGCAATGTTTGTTCTAAGCAATTTACAGTATAATATCTTTGCTGTTTTGTTTCACATACATTTTTATAGCATGTTGTTTATGGCTAACCAGTCTAAATTTATTCAAATCAAAATATCTTGACCTCATGGGTGTTAGTGATATTCTTGGAACTGGGATGCTTTGTTTGAAAAGACTGGTTCCTCAATTTAATTGGCTTGTTACCATCTACCGCTAAGTGTCTGAAATTAGACCAAGAGATTGATACTGTTAAGCCTAATTGATGGTAATTTGTCACTCAATTCATTGATATGGGGGACTGGAAGGACTAACCAAATAAACAGCCCACTCTCAAGTAATTGCATAATTTGTGTGCTAATCTGGAGCTCTCTAATTGTTCTGGAGGGCACAGATGAGCAGAACCAAGCTGAGTTTTGTTCCATCACTATAAACATCATTAGGGAGTTAAGCTGACAGAATAGAACATTTGCAGCAAACAAATCAATTCTCTGTCAGATGTGTTCTGTCTTTAACAATGTAGGAGTTGTTGTTTGATAAAGAACTGTCTGGAATCGTAATTTTTCCCAAGAATCAGAATGTGGAGGTACAGGATGAAGTGGCCAAATTGTTGTTGGGTGAAGGTTTCAAAATTCCAGTCACTTTACCCCAAAAATACCAGCTTTTCTAGAAATCCAGAAAGGAAGATTTCAGGAATCAGGAAAGAATAAGCAGGAAATCCAGGAATTCCCCGACCAGGATTTATAGAAAACCTGGGCATTTTTGGGGTAAGTTACCAGAATTAAGTGATTGATTGGTGAAAGACAACCCACCTGTGATGAACAATGACTGTTTCCATAACCAACATGCAGCAACACATGAAACATGGTTCATGCCTACATTTCCATTAAACTCCCGTCACACAACCAACATACTGGAAGTACAATTGGACAGCGTATACACCAGGGTTGAGTTCAGTAGGGAAGAGAACATTTTAAAGGCGAGTGAAATGATACACAATTGGAAAGTTTGTCTACCCCATCAGCCACCCAGCCACTGAAAATAGAAGTGTTTTCTAACAAGACTGGTTCAGGGTGACTGAGGGTTGTTTTTGTGTGACAGAGAGGAGGAAGACACAGAGACAAAGAGGCTTAGGAAGACACAGAGACAGACAGACAGACAGAGAACAAGAGAGAAAGACAGAGAGAATGAGAGAGAAAGAACGAGGGAGAGAGAGAGAACGGGAGAGAAAGACAGAGAGAACGAGAGAGAAAGAATGAGAGACAGAGAGAGATAGATATATACACAACTGTTCAAAGGTGTTTTGGTCACTTAGAAATGTCCTTGTTTTTGAATGAAAAGCAAAAAAAACATGTTCATTAAAATAACATCAAATTGATCAGATCACTGGAAGCTTTATTAAATAGTACCCGCAAAATACCAGTCTCAATGTCAACAGTGAAGAGGCGACACCGGGATGCTGGCCTCCTGTTGATGTTGAGACTGGTGTTTTGCGGGCACAATTTAATGAAGCTGCCAGTTGAGGACTTGTGAGGTGTCTGTTTATCAAACTAGACGCCCTAATGTACTTGTCCTCTTGCTCAGTTGTGCACTGAGGCCTCCCACTTCTCTTTCTATTCTGGTTAGAGCCAGTTTGCGCTGTTCTGTGAAGGGAGTAGTATACAGCGTTGTACGAGTTCTTTAGTTTATTGGCAATTTCTCGCATGTAATTGCCTTAATTTCTCAGAACAAGAATAGATTGACGAGTTTCAGAAGAAAGTGCTTTGTTTCTGGCCATTTGGAGCCTGTAATCAAACCCACAAATGATGATGCACAGACCAGCTGGCCGGTGTGTTTACGGACATATTCAATCAATCCCTATATCAGTCTGCTGTTCCCACATGCTTAAAGAGGGCCACCATTGTTCCTGTTCCCAAGAAAGCCAAGGTAACTGAGCTAAACGACTACCGCCCCGTAGCACTCACTTCCGTCATCATGAAGTGCTTTGAGAGACTAGTCAAGGTCCATATCACCTCCACCCTACCTGACACCCTAGACCCGCTCCAATTTGCTTACCGCCCAAATAGGTCCACAGACGATGCAATCTCAACCACACTGCACACTGCCCTAACCCATCTGGACAAGAGGAATACCTATGTGAGAATGCTGTTCATCGACTACAGCTCGGCATTCAACACCATAGTACCCTCCAAGCTCGTCATCAAGCTCGAGACCCTGGGTCTCGACCCCGCCCTGTGCAACTGGGTACTGGACTTCCTGACGGGCCGCCCCCAGGTGGTGAGGGTAGGCAACAACATCTCCACCCCGCTGATCCTCAACACTGGGGCCCCACAAGGGTGCGTTCTGAGCCCTCTCCTGTACTCCCTGTTCACCCACGACTGCGTAGCCACGCATGCCTCCAACTCAATCATCAAGTTTGCGGACGACACAACAGTGGTAGGCTTGATTACCAACAACGACGAGACGGCCTACATGGAGGAGGTGAGGGCCCTCGGAGTGTGGTGTCAGGAAAATAACCTCACACTCAACGTCAACAAAACTAAGGAGATGATTGTGGACTTCAGGAAACAGCAGAGGGAACACCCCCCTATCCACATCGATGGAACAGTAGTGGAGAGGGTAGCAAGTTTTAAGTTCCTCGGCATACACATCACAGACAAACTGAATTGGTCCACTCACACAGACAGCATCGTGAAGAAGGCGCAGCAGCGCCTCTTCAACCTCAGGAGGCTGAAGAAATTCGGCTTGTCACCAAAAGCACTCACAAACTTCTACAGATGCACAATCGAGAGCATCCTGGCGGGCTGTATCACCGCCTGGTACGGCAACTGCTCCGCCCACAACCGTAAGGCTCTCCAGAGGGTAGTGATGTCTGCACAACGCATCACCGGGGGCAAACTACCTGCTCTCCAGGACACCTACACCCGATGATACAGGAAGGCCATAAAGATCATCAAGGACATCAACCACCCGAGCCACTGCCTGTTCACCCCGCTATCATCCAGAAGGCGAGGTCAGTACAGGTGCATCAAAGCTGGGACCGAGAGACTGAAAAACAGCTTCTATCTCAAGGCTATCAGACTGTTAAACAGCCACCACTAACATTGAGTGGCTGCTGCCAACACACTGACACTGACTCAACTCCAGCCACTTTAATAATGGGAATTGATGGGAAATGATGTAAATATATCACTAGCCACTTTAAACAATGCTACCTTATATAATGTTACTTACCCTACATTATTCATCTCATATGCATACGTATATACTGTACTCTATATCATCGACTGCGTCCTTATGTAATACATGTATCACTAGCCACTTTAACTATGCCACTTTGTTTACATACTCATCTCATATGTATATACTGTACTCGATACCATCTACTGTATCTTGCCTATGCTGCTCTGTACCATCACTCATTCATATATCCTTATGTACATATTCTTTATCCCCTTACACTGTGTATAAGACAGTAGTTTTGGAATTGTTAGTTAGATCACTTGTTGGTTATTACTAAACTGTCGGAACTAGAAGCACAAGCATTTCGCTACACTCACATTAACATCTGCTAACCATGTGTATGTGACAAATAAAATTCGATTTGATTTGATTTGATGCTCCAGATACTCAACTAGTCAAAAGAAGGCCAGTTTTATTTCTTCATTAATCAGAACAACAGTTTTCAGCTGAGCTAACATATTTGCAAAAGGGTTTTCTAATTATCAACTAGCCTTTTGAAATGATAAACTTGAATTAGCTAACACACCGTGCCATTGGAACACAGGAGTTATGGTTGCTGATAATGGGCCTCTGTACGCCTATGTAGACTTTTGCTTTTCTTTCAAAAACAAGGACATTTCTAAGTGACCCCAAACTTTTGAACGGTAGTGTATATATTATCTATATATACATAATATGACATTTGAAAAGTCTATTCTTTTTGTACATCTATGAGTGTAATGTATACTGTTAATTTGTATTGATTATTTCACTTTTGTGTATTATCTACTTCACTTGGTTTGGCAATGTTAACATACAGTGGGGAGAACAAGTATTTGATACACTGCCAATTTTGGAGGTTTCCCTACTTAGAAAGCATGTAGAGGTCTGTCATTTTTATCATAGGAACACTTCAACTGTGAGAGACGGAATCTAAAACAAAAATCCAGAAAATCACATTGTATGATTTTTAAGTCGTTAATTTGAATTTTTTTGCATGACATAATTATTTGATCACATACCAACCAGTAAGAATTCCGCGTCTCACAGACCTGTTAGTTTTTCTTTAAGAAGCTCCACTCAGTACCTGTATTAACTGCACCTGTTTGAACTTGTTACCTGTGTAAAAGACACCTGTCCACACACCCAATCAAACAGACTCCAACCGCTCCACAATGGCCAAGACCAGAGAGCTGTGTAAGGACATCAGGGATAAAAATTGTAGACCTGCACAAGGCTGGGATGGGCTACAGGACAATAGGCAAGCAGCTTGGTGAGAAGGCAACAACTGTTGGCGCAATTATTAAAAAATGGAAGAAGTTCAAGATGACGGTCAATCACCCTCGGTCTGGGGCTCCATGCAAGATCTCACCTCATGGGGCATCAATGATCATGAGGAAGGTGATCAGCCCAGAACTACACGGCAGGACCTGGTCAATGACCTGAAGAGAGCTGGGACCACAGTCTCAAAGAAAACCATTAGTAACACACTACGCCGTCATAGATTAAAATCCTGCAGCGCACGCAAGGTCCCCCTGCTCAAGCCAGCGCATGTCCAGGCCCATCTGAAGTTTGCCAATGACCATCTGGATGATCCAGAGGAGGAATGGGAGAAGGTCATGTGGTCTGATGAGACAAAACTATAGCTTTTTGGTCTAAACTTCACTCGCTGTGTTTGGAAGATGAAGATGGATGAGTACAACCCCAAGAACACCATCCCAACCGTGAAGCATGGAGACATCATTCTTTGGGGATGCTTTTCTGTAAAGGGGACAGGACGACTGCACCGTATTGAGGGGAGGATAGATGGGGCCATGTATCGCGAGATCTTGGCCAACAACCTCCTTCCCTCAGTAAGAGCATTGAAGATGGGTCGTGGCTGGGTCTTCCAGCATGACAACGACCCGAAACACACAGCCAGGGCAACTAAGGAGTGGCTCTGTAAGAAGCATCTCAAGGTCTATTGGGTTCAGTCTCCAGACCTGAACCCAATAGAAAATCTTTGGATGGAGCTGAAAGTCCGTATTGCCCAGCGACAGTCCCGAAACGAGAAGGATCTGGAGATGGTCTGTATGGAGGAGTGGGCCAAAATCCCTGCTGCAGTGTGTGCAAACCTGGTCAAGAACTACAGGAAATGTATGATCTCTGTAATTGCAAACAAAGGTTTCTGTACCAAATATTAAGTTCTGCTTTTCTGATGTATCAAATACTTATGTCATGCAATAAAATGCAAATTATTACTTAAAAATCATACACTGTGATTTTCTGGATTTTTGTTTTAGATTCCGTCTCTCCCAGTTGAAGTGTACCTATGATAAAAATTACAGACCTCTACATGCTTTGTAAGTAGGAAAACCTGCAAAATCGGCAGTGTATCAAATACTTGTTCTCCCCACTGTATGTTTACCATGCCTATAAAGCCCTTGAATTAAATTGATAGACAGAGAGAACAAGAGATAGACAGAGAGAACAAGAGAGACAGACAGAGAGAATGAGAGAGACAGACAGAGAGAATGAGAGAGAACTAGAGAGATAGAGAGAAGGAGAGATCGACAGAGAGAATGAGAGAGAACTAGAGAGATAGAGAGAAGGAGAGATAGACAGAGAGAACGAGACAGACAAACAAAAAGAGAGAGAGCGCTAGCTGGGGCGTTAAGCCTCAGAGACAAGCCTCTTTATCAGCCAGCTGACCAGATCCAGCCAGGCACATAGTAGAACCCAGGCCCTGTCCATTACCTGTCATCTCAGGCAGCCCGGGACGGCCTAACAACCAGGCGGAGTGACGGCTGATTGGGGAGACACGCTAAGCATGGGGGAGGACAGTGTGTTCTTTTGTTGTTACACAGAACAGGGATCCCTTCACATTGTTTTTTGTTGTGACCTTTCTAAACCATCGAGGAGTTAATTACGAAAGCACAACCAAAATAACGTGAAGGGATCTGTTTTCTCACAGAAAACAGAAAGAAACTGTTGGAAATGCTCAGCTCGAGTGAACAGATGAAAGCTCATTTGAATGCAGGAGTGTATATTTATTTAAAAACGCTCCAGCGCGAAACATTGGCACTAAGTCAGGTATGGTAATTAGAATAATTTTACACTGTGGCGCTTTTTATACAGACCCCAAAATGGAAGGGATGTCGAGCCCAGAGCTCTCATTCTACACACAGTGACTGGTTGACACTTCCCCAACACAACAGAGGTAGGGGGAGGAATTTTTTGATTAGATTAACTTTATTATCCTAACATAGAGAATGCATGTTTGACCGAAGCACAATTACACACGCAACCCATTACTGTCCCAGAGACAACACGGCTTGGGGCAGTTAGACTCAATGCAAGGGAGACTGCTTTTCTTCTGCTAAGGTTCTATTGTTCTACTTCTGCTAATAAAACCACAGTGTTTGGGACTGACCCTTCTGGTGAAATGACAACTAGTTCCCAGCCAGCCAACCAGGCAGGCAAAGAGTACTGACTCCGATGATTCCCCACAGTTGTGTCAAGTTGGCTGGATGGTGAGAAACTGTTGAGCGTGAAAAACCCTGCAGGATTGCAATTCCGTGACACAAACCGGTGCGCCTGGCACCTACTACCATAATCTGTTCAAAGGCACATACATCTTTTGTCTTGCCCATTCACCCTCTGAATGGCACACATACACAATTTGTGTCTCAATTGTCTCGAGGCTTGAAAATAAGTCTTTAACCTGTCTCCTCCCCTTCATCTACACTGATTGAAGTGGATTTACATCAATAAGGGATCATAGCTTTCATCTGGATTCACCTGGTCACTCTATGTCATGGTAATAGCAGGTGTATTTAATGTTTCGTACACTCAGTGTATGTCACTGTGCTTCTATATTCTATATATATTATTGGGGCCCACACAAATTTCTGCAAGCCATCTAGCAACACATTTCTGGGTAAGCTACTGTCAGGAGGACAGACATGGGCTTGCCGTCACATGCCAAGGGAATCATGAAGATGATGGGAATGACCTTTGCACCCTGGTGCTTATCTATTGGCATGCTGGTAAGGACAGAGAGGGATAGATGGCGGTGCCAGTCTGTGTCATGGAACACACAGAGGGCACCATGAGCGTTGATGTGATTTGTTAGGGCGCCATTGCTAAAAAGCCCCCCTCCCGTGAGGCCTGTCTTGCGACGCTGGTCAATATTTGACCCTCTGATCATCGTGTGACATATGAACTTTGCAGGATTTGTCATTGCGAGTTGAATGTAAGTGCTTCAGCAGGGCCAGTTCTACTGCTCGAGGGAAGTAGTACCGACACCTTTTATAGAATAATATAAGCTCTAAAATATCATGAGCGCTGTGACCTAAATGTGGAGAGTATCGCCACCCAAAGAGTAAAGCGCATCGCCGCTTCAAGCACAGGCTTCATCCGAACATACACGCAGCAGGCCTACCAACTTTCCAAATGACGTGAAAACATTCAGAATGTTTAGTGGCCATGATAAAAGCTGAGCATGTCTTTGATCCAGATTAGGTCTTGATCCTAGAGTACTAGGCATATGCTGTGTTCCTGTATAGCCTAATAGCTGACCTTTTAGCAAATGAAAACATGGAAAAACGACAGATGAAAGGAGAAGAAAGGACATGCCTTACATAAATGACAACATAACTAGTGCATATCTGCCTCTGCCCTCTATACTGCTAGCTAACGTTCAATTGCTGGAAAATAAATGGGACAAAGTGAAAGCATGTATATCCTACCAATGGGACATAAACAAAATGGAATATTTTATGTTTCACCGAGTCGCGGCTGAACAACGACATTAATAACATACAGCTGGTTATACACTCTATCGGTAGGATAGAACAGCAGCCTCTGGTAAGACACGGGGCGGGGGCCTATGCATATTTGTAAATAACAGCTGGTGCACGATATCTAAGGAAGTTTCGAGGTTTTGCTCGCCTTAGGTAGAGTATCTCATGATAAGCTGTAGACCACACTATCTACCTAGAGAGTTTTCAAATGTACTTTTTGTAGCTGTCTACATACCACCACAGACTGACGCTGGCACTAAAACCGCACTCAATGAGCTGTATTCCGCCATAAGCAAAAAGGAAAATGCTCATCCAGAGGTGGCGCTCCTAGTGGCCAGGGACTTAAATCAGTTTTGCCTCATTTCTTTAGCATGTTAGATATGCAACCAGAGGGGTAAAAAACTCTAGACCACCTTTACTCCACACACAGAGACCCGTACAAAGCTCTCCCTCACCCTCCATTTGGCAAATCTGACCATAATTCTATCATACTGATTCCTGCTTACAAGCAAAAATTAAAGGTGGAAGCACCAGTGACTCGGCCTATAAAAAAGTGGTCAGATGAAGCAGATGCTAAACTACAGGACTGTTTTGCTATCGCAGACTGGAACATGTTCCGTGATTCTTCCGATGGCATTGAGGAGTACACCACATCAGTCATTGGCTTCATCAGTAAGTGCATTGATGACGTCGTCCCCACAGTGACCGTACGTACATACCCCAACCAGAAGCCATGGATTACAGGCAACATCCGCTAAAGGGTAGAGCTGCCACTTTCAAGGAGTTAAGTTTATTGAGTTGAGTTTATTTTATTTTTACAGGGACAGTGCACATTAATCAACATTTCAGTAAAAGTGCAGGTTTTAGCCACCCGGCTAATTTTCAACTTCAGTCCCTGGACAGGTTATAAGAGTGGGACTCTAACCCGGAAGCTTATAAGAAATCCCTCTGTGCCCTCCGATGAACCATCAGACAGGCAAAGCATCAATACAGGTCAAAGAGCAAATCGTACTACGACGGCTCCGACGCTCGTCGGATGTGGCAGGACTTGCAAACTATTACAGACTACAAAGGGAAGCACAGCCGAGAGCTGCCCAGTGACACGAGCCTACCAGATGAGCTAAATCATTTCTATACTCGATTCGAGACAAGTGACACTGAAACATGCATGAGAGCATCAGCTGTTCTGGACAACTGTCCAAGACAGACAGACAGATATATATACAGTGGGGCAAAAAAGTATTTAGTCAGCCACCAATTGTGCAAGTTCTCCCAATTAAAAAGATGAGAGAGGCCTGTAATTTTCATCATAGGTACAATTCAACTATGACAGACAAAATGAGAAAAAAAATCCAGAAAATCACATTGTAGGATTTTTTATTAATTTATTAGCAAATTATGGCGGAAAATAAGTATTTGGTCACCTACAAACAAGCAAGATTTCTGGCTCTCACAGACCTCTTCTTCAAAAGGCTCCTCTGTCCTCCACTCGTTACCTGTTTTAATGGCACCTGTTTGAACTTGTTATCAGTATAAAAGACACCTGTCTTTTGTGGTCTGTTTGTGTTTGTGAACAGAGCTCCAGGACAGCAACACAATTAGACCCAAGAAAATCATGAAAAAACTACAATGGAAAGAATTTTTGAAAACACAATTCAAACTAGAATGCTATTTGTCCCTAAACATATTTGACTATGTACAGACTCAGTGAGCATAGCCTTGCTATTGAAAAAGGCTGCCGAAGGCAGACCTGGCTCTCAAGAGAAGAAAGGCTATGTGCAGACTGCCCACAAAATGAGGTGGAAACTGAGCTGCACATCAAAACCTCCTCCCAAATGTATGACCATACTAGAGACACATATTTCCCTCAGATTACACAGACACACACATAATTTTAAAATAAATCAAATTTGGATCAACTCCCATAATTATTAGGTGAAATATCACATTGTGCAATTACAGCAGCACGATTTGTGACCTGTTGCCACAATAAAAGGGCAACCAGTGAAGAACCAACACCATTGTAAATACAACCTATTTTTATGTTTTTTTATTTTCACATCATTTGCACATCTTTACAACACTGTATATATACATAATATGACATTTGAAATGTCTTTGTTCTTTTGGAACATTTGTAAGTGTAATGTTTACTATAAAAAAATGTAATGTTTGTTTGCTCTCTATATCACTTGCTTTGGCAATGTAAACATATGTTTCCCATGCCAATAATGCCCTTGAATTGAAGAGAGAGAGTGAGAGAGAGAGAGAGAGAGAGAGAGAGAGAGAGAGAGAGAGAGAGAGAGAGAGAGAGAGAGAGAGAGAGAGAGAGAGAGAGAGAGAGAGAGAGAGAGAGAGAGAGAGACAGAGGGACAGAGAGACAGAGAGAGAAAAAAAATAAAAGGTATCAAGCCAGAGAGACAGGAGTGCGAGAGACACACTGCAGAGGGAGAAACCCAGAGTGCGGTAGCACCACCCAGTGGCGTCAGAGTTCCATGCAGGAAGAGTGGGCCTACTGCTATAGTGTCTGCCTGTTAGCCCTGTGCAACAGTGCTACTGTATGTGCATGGCTAATAAGGGAGGACGTGCTTGGAGTGGCTAGACACATGGGGAGGAGTCAGCAACATTTTCACAAAGTTCAGGAGGGTCCTGTTCAGAATGGGGCAACACTTACACAACATGAAGATAGAAATGTATTGTGTAGAACAGATAGGATTGTCTCTCAAGTAAAATAGGGAATCATATTGGATCTATTTTTTTCTACATGCGGCGTTCTGCATGTTTCCCCTCTGACTTCCAAATCAACTCCCAGCCCCTACGTCCTTATAGGAACGTGTGTAGATCTGCGAGGTTTGAAGAAATGTAATGATAACAAAAGGACTAATAGAATAATAATAGTAAAATTATAATTATAATAGCTTAATCTTGCCTTCTTAAAATATTTGCCAAATTGCATATCCAATCACTTCAGATATACAGGTGTGCCGAGTGGCTAGGGCCAAAGGGGTTAGGGCCTAGGGGTGGATTTGGAACTCAGAAGTGAGATCCTTCAAGAGCATCAACCCAGGCATGATCACATCTACTATAACAGGGTTGTGTTTAGTCGATAAGAAACAGAAGACTCCGAAACGCAAAACGGGGACATACTATCCATCAGTGTTATCTACCAGTCTAATTAGACTTGTGTTTCCGCCATGAGAAAAAGTACGGTCCCAAATACTTATTCAGTTTCTCCTCCTGTGACAAAGTATAATAAAGGCATTACGGTATTTTCAGTCAAACCCTCTGTGGAAATGTTTAGCCTTTCTTGTCGTCTCGATCATCCCCTTTCTTCACCCATTAAAGAGACTTTGAAAAGAAAGCTGTACTTCCCAGCAGAAGCAAAATACTTTAATCAGTGTCTATTTTAAAGACGCTTTTTGTTCCATAGGGCCATATTCTTCTCTTTCTTCCCACTCCCTAAATGCAGAGTAAATCACAGCCTCAGAGTCACACAGTCTGCCACAGCCAAAACCCCCCACAGCTCAGAAGTACTGCAACCTATTTCTCTGCAGTAAAAACGACTGAACCCAGACTACAAGTTCAGTTCTGTATTTCTCTCACAGTATGAGATGTCTGGAGCTCTCACCCAGGTGATTAAGAGTATCATGTCTACTGTTTAGTTGTGGGTCTGTCCCTGAATCACATATCACATTCTGAGTGTACTGGATTTGACAGTTGGAGTGGTGAGTAACCTTGCCTGAGACATGAAGATATGCATAGCACATCAACTGTATATACACACACACACGCACGTATATATATATATATATATATATATATATATATATATATATATATATATATATATATATATATACACACATTATATCACAAAAGTGAGTACACCCCTCACATTTTTGTAAATATTTGAGTATATCTTTTCATGTGACCACACTGTCTAAATGTCTAAACCGCTGGCAACAAAAGTGAGTACACCCCTAAGTGAAAATGTCCAAATTGGGCCCAATTAGCCATTTTCCCTCCCCAGTATTATGTGACTCGTTAGTGTTACAAGGTCTCAGGTGTGAATGGGGAGCAGGTGTGTTAAATTTGGTGTCATCGCTCTCACACTCCCTCATACTGACTGTTCACTGGAAGTTCAACATGGCACCTCATGGCAAAGAACTCTCTGAGGATCTGAAAAAAATAATTGTTGCTCTACATAAAGATGGCCTGGGCTATAAGAAGATTGCCAAGACCCTAAAACTGAGCTGCAGCACGGTGGCCAAGACGATACAGCGGTTTAACTGGACAGGTTCTACTCAGAACAGGCCTCGCCATGGTCGACCAAAGAAGTTGAGTGCACGTGTTCAGCGTCATATCCACAGGTTGTCTTTGGGAAATAGACGTATGAGTGCTGCCAGCATTGCTGCAGAGGTTGAAGGGGTGGGGGGTCAGCCTGTCAGTGCTCAGACCATACGCCGTACACTGCATCAAATAGGTCTGCATGGCTGTCGTCCCAGAAGGAAGCCTCTTCTAAAGATGATGCACAAGAAAGCCCGCAAACAGTTTGCTGAAGACAAGCAAACTAAGGACATGGATTACTGGAACCTGTCCTATGGTCCTATGTCCTATGGTCTGATGAGACCAAGATAAACTTATTCAGATGGTGTCAAGCGTATGTGGCGGCAACCAGGTGAGGAGTACAAAGACAAGCATGGTGGTGGGAGTGTCATGGTCTGGGGCTGCATGAGTTCATGAGCTACAGTTCATTGAGGGAACCATGAATGCCAACATGTACTGTGACATACTGAAGCAGAGAATGATCCCCTCCCTTCGGAGACTGGGTCGTAGGGCAGTATTCCAACATGATAACGACCCCAAACTCACCTCCAAGACGACCACTGCCTTGCTAAAGAAGCTGAGGGTAAAGGTGATGGTCTGGCCCAGCATGTCTCCAGACCTAAACCCTATTGAGCATCTGTGGGGCATCCTCAGACGGAAGGTGGAGGAGTGCAACATCCACCAGCTCCGTGATGTCGTCATGGAGGAGTGGAAGAGGACTCCAGTGGCAACCTGTGAAGCTCTGCTGAACTCCATGCCCAAGAGGGTTAAGGCAGTGCTGGAAAATGGTGGTGGCCACAGAAAATATTGACACTTTGGGCCCAATCTGGACATTTTCACTTAGGGGTGTACTCACTTTTGTTGCCAGCGGTTTAGAGGTTAATGGCTGTGTGTTGAGTTATTTTGAGGGGACAGCAAATGTACTGTTATACAAGCTGTACACTCACTACTTTACATTGTAGCAAAGTGTCATTTTTTCAGTGTTGTCACATGAAAAGATATAATCAAATATTTACAAAAATGTGAGGGGTGTACTCACTTTTGTGATACGCTGTACATACATACATACATACATACATACATACATACATACATACATACATACATACATACATACATACATACATACATACATACATACATACATACATACATACATACATACATACATACATACATACATACATACATACATACATACATACTCAGCAAAAAAAGAAACATTTCTCAGGACCTTGTCTTTCAAAGATAATTTGTCAAGTCGATATAACTTCACAGATCTTCATTGTAAAGGGTTTAAACACTGTTTCCCATGCTTGTTCAACGAACCATAAACAATTAATGAACATGCACCTGTGGAACGGTTGTTAAGACACTAACAGATTTCAGACGGTAGGCAAAAAAGGTCACAGTTATGAAAACTTAGGACACTGAAGAGGCCTTTCTACTGACTCTGAAAAACACCAAAAGAAAGATGCCCAGGGTCCCAGCTCATCTGCGTGAACGTGCCTTAGGCATGCTGCAAGGAGGCATGAGAACTGCAGTTGTGGCCAGGGAAATAAACTGCAATGTCCGTACTGTGAGACGCGTAAGACAGTGCTACAGGGAGACAGGACGGAAAGGTGATCATCCTCGCAGCGCAGACCACATGTAACAACACCTGCACAGGATCGGTACATCCAAACATACCTGCGGGACAGGAACAGGATGGCAACAACAACGGCCCAAGTTACACCAGGAACGCACAATCGCTCCATCAGTGCTCAGACTATATATACACACACACTGAACAAAAAATATAAACGCAACATGTAAAGTGTTGGTCCCATGTTTCATGAGCTAAAATAGAAAATCACAGAAATGTTTCCATCGGCACCAAGTTGATTTATTTCTCTCAAATGCTGTGCAAAATTTGTTTATATCCCTGTTAGTGAGCACTTCACCTTTGCCAAGATAATCCATCCACCTAACAGGTGTGACATATCAAGACGCTGATTAAAGAGCATGATCATTACACAGGTGCACCTTGTGCTGGGGACAATAAAAGCCCACTTTAAAATGTGCAGTTTTGTCACACAAGACATCGCCACAGATGTCTCAAGCGCACATGACAGTCCACTTGGAGTTTGCCAAACGGCATCTTCCCTCCCCCTGAGACAATCCTGCAGGTAAGGAAACCGGATATGGAGGTTCTGGGCTGGCGTGGTTTTTTGGGGGGCATCTGTACCTTACTTTACTATTTATATTTTTGATTACTTTTACTTTTATTCCAATAAATTCCTAAAGAAAATTACAAACTTTTTACTTCATACATTTTCCCTGACACCCAAAAGTACTAGTTGTAACATTGCTGCGGGGACTTGTTTCCATTCAGCCATAAGAGCATTAGTGAGATCGGGCACTGATGTTGGGCGATTAGGCCTGGCTCGCAGTAGGCTTTCAAATTCATCCAAAAGGTGTTCGATGGGGTTGTTGAGGTCAGGGCTCTGTGCAGGCCAGTAAAGTTCTTCCACACCGATCTCGACGTACCATTTCTGTATGGACCTCGCTTTGTGCACGGGTGCATTGTCATGCTGAAACAGGAAAGGGCCTTCCCCAAACTGTTACCACAAAGTTGGAAGCACAGAATCGTCTAGAATGTCATTGTATGCTGTAGCATTAATATTTCTCTTCACTGGAACTAATGGGCTTAGCCTGAACCATGAAAAACAGCCCCAGACCATTATTCCTCCTCTACCAAACTGTACAGTTGGCACTATGCATTCGGGCAGGTAGCGTTCTCCTAGCATCCGCTAAACCCAGATTCATCCATCGGACTGCCATAACGTGAAGCATAATTCATCACTACAGAGAACACGTTTCCTCTACTCCAGAGTCCAATGGCGGTGAGCTTTACACCACTCCAGCCAACGCTTGGTATTGCACATAGTGATCTTAGGCGTGTGTGTGGCTGCTCGGCCATGGAAACTCATTTCATGAAGCTTCCGTCAAACAGTTCTTGTGCTGACATTGCTTCCAGAGGCAGTTTCGAACTCGGTAGTGTATGTTGCTACTGAGGACGGTTTTGTTTAAAATTATTTGAATTTAATCGTGGTGCGCAATTCAATTAATCACCATTTCAAGTTGTAGTTTACATTTAAGTTATACAAAAATAATTGCATTTCTTAAAAGTAACATCAAAGGCTACTTGTTCAACAGACGAAATTTGACAAACTGACTTGTTGGAGAGGTCATGTCCTATGGCAGTGCCACGTTGAAAGTCACTGAGCTCTTCAGTAAGACCATGTTTGTCAACAGGTGTGGCTGAAATAGCCAAATCACTCATTTGAAAGGGGTGTCCACATACTTTTGTTTATATGGTGTAGAGCAGTGGTTCCCATACCCCTTCAAACATTCAACCTCCAACTGCGTACCCCATCTAGCACCAGGGTCAGCGTACTCTCAAATGTTGTTTCTTGCCATTATTGTAAGCCTGCCACACACACACTATACGATACATTTATTAAACATAAGAATGAGTGTGAGTTTTTGAAACAACCCGGCTCTTTGGAAGTGACAAAGAGCTCTTAAAGGAACAGGTCACAAATAATAATATTATAATAATCAAGGATTTTGCTCTTTATTTAGCCATCTTACAAATAAAACCTTATTTGTTAATAAAAAATGGTGAATAACTTAATGAGAAGGGTATGCTTGAAAGGACGTACGTAACTCTGCAATGTTGGGTTGTATTGGAGAGAGTCTCAGTCACAGTCTGTGCCTGTATTTAGTTTTCATGCTAGTGAAGGCCGAGAATAAACTCTCACATAGGTACGTAGTTTCCAAGGACATCAGTATCTTAATAGTGGGATTTGCCAAGACAAGAAACTCTGAGGGCAGCCCTATCCAGAAATCTGGCAGTGGCTTCTGATTAAATTACATTTTCACAGAAACGCTTGTTGCAATTTCGATGAGGCTCTCTTGTTCAGATATCGTGAAGTAGACTGGAGGCAGAGCATGAAAGGAATAATGAATCCAGTTGTTTGTGTCGTCCATTTCGGGAAAGTACCTGTGTAATTGTGCACCCAGCTCACTCAGCTGCTACGCTATATCACATTTGACATTGTCCGTAAGCTTGAGTTTATTTATACACAAAAAATCATACAATGTATAGACCTGTGTGTTGTCCTTGTTAATGCAGACAGAAAGAGCTCCAACTTGTTAATCATAGCCTCAATTTTATCCAACACATTGAATATAGTTGCAGAGAGTCCCTGGAATCCTAGATTCAGATCATTCAGGCGAGAAAAAACATCACCCAGATAGGCCAGTCGTGTGAGAAACTCGTCATCATGCAAGCGGTCAGACAAGTGAAAATTATGGTCAGTAAAGAAAACTTTAAGCTTGTCTCTCAATTCAAAATAACGTGTCAATACTTTGTCTCTTGTTAACCAGTGCACTTCTGTATGTTGTGAGTGTTACATGGTCGCTGCCCATATCATTGCGTAGTGCAGAAAATACACGAGAGTTCAGGGGCCTTGCTTTAACAAAGTTAACCATTTTCACTGTAGTGTCTTAAACGTCTTTCAAGCTGTCAGGCATTCCCTTGGCAGAAAGAGCCTCTTGGTGGGTGCTGCAGTGTACCCGCGTTACCACTCCACTATGTGCACCATCAATACAGATACCAACATGAGCAGCAGCTACATACGGACCGTTGATGGAATTCCTGCGAGCGAGTAACGGTTAATGTGATTGGATGTTTATTATTTGACTAGGCTACCTGTATTTGACATTGTGTTGTTATTTCACTGAACACTAGATGGTTTCCTGTGAAAGCATTCATAATCTGTAGGCTATTGGCTACTCATCAATATTGTCATAGAATCATAAAGTAATATCCCATAATTTGTGCCTACTGCATACAAAACAAGGTAATGGGCCACAGGGCATAGTGGACCAACCCTACTCAGGCTCTGTGAGGCAACCCAAAGCACTGTTCCTCAGATGGCTCTATGTTGGTCTGGACAACAACATTTTGGTATATATTTGATGGGTAAAGATAAAGGGCATAAGGTTAACCTGGGCCACATTGCGAAAACATTTTCTCTAAAAGTAGCAGATATGCTTGTGAGAGCGAAAAAAAACTGCTTTTTTTCAATATTCATATTTTAGAATTTTGCCAACCCATTAACATAGATTGCATTCCATGATTAATCTATGGGGGGAAAAAACATAATTGTATCAACAGTGACTACTCAGAACACGAGCATACGCTCTGGCTAATAAAGAATACTCTACAGGGCTTCTCCCTGTGTGCAAAAGAGAGTCATCAGAAAAGCAACTGTGCAATACTCCCGTCGTATCCTTGGTAGAGAAAGAAGGCAGCAGAGAGAAGTGAAGGAGGGAGAAACAGGTCGATGCGGGCTGACAAAATTAGAAAAGAAAAGCTATTTCTACTATTTCAAGTTTGATGACACAATCGAGATGAAATCAGGTGTAGTGGTGTCATCTTTCTCCATTTTGTCAACGTGATGGTGTAATTATCAAGAGAGGGGCCCTCACACACCCAGCTTGTGGTGTTCACAACTAACCGAGAGGAGAATGAATTGATTGAAGTGAGATACTGGAGCCTGATAACTCATTTGGGTCCTGTCTCTTAAAGGATGTGAAGTAATATGTCTGCCGTAACATTGAATGAACCCAATTATAAAGACTAAGACTAAACTATGAGGTTTTGTTGAATATTTTGTCCCCAAATTGTAGCCAAAGATGGCATGGCTAGACGGACAATTTCCTGACAAATCCCTGTAAGTTTTTGACCGACTGTGTAGGCCTGCTGAGCTAAAGCATAAGCATTAACTCTGAAGGCTAATGCAAGTTGTCAGGACTCAAGTAAGCTTCACTGTGTTTCTATTCTCTGGTACATTTATCATATTGTGTTGTCATGGCTGTGCCATGCTGTCAATGTGATGGGTGTCTGTCCAGATTATTATCAATGTAAGTTCATCTCAACTGTATGTGTGATTTAAAACCTGTTATCGGGAGTGGGTCCCATTTGGGAACGACCCCTCCCACGTTCAGCTGGAACGTGGCGCATGGAACGCAAAAATATTCTTAGAAATATTTAACCTCCACACATTAACAAGTCTAATAGCTCAAATGAAAGATAAACACCTTGTTCATCTACCCAGCAAGTCAGATTTCTAAAATGGTTTACGGCAAAAACACCAAAGACACAGCTCATTTGAATAGCCATGTTGAACAAAAAATGCAATCAACAAACGCAGGATTAAAAGAAAAATAATTCACTAACCTTTTGAAAATCTTCATCAGATGACAGTAATAGGACATGTTACACAGTACATTTATGTTTTTTTCAATAATATGCCATTTATATCCATAAATCTCTGTTTACAATGACGCCATGTTGAAAAAATGCTACTCAAATGTCCGGAGAAATGATGATAGCTCCGCCAGATAACGTCAGATAACAAGCAATACACATCATGAACTTTGACTAAATATACATGTTCTACATATAGATAGAAAGATACACTTCTTCTTAATGCAACCGCTGTGTTACATTTACTTTTAACGTTACAGAATTCGTTCACTAGGCTATAATATGAGACGGCGCTCAGACATTAGCATTATGTCTCCTCTATGTTGGAGTCCACAGAAACACAAAAATTACCACATAAATATTCCCTTACCTTTGATGTTCTTCGATCAGAAGCCGTGGAAGGAGTCATACTTACCAAAAACTGCGTTTGGTTTTCAAGTCTGTGTCTTTGGGCTATCAAACGCGACAAATTCAGTCTGAAATGCAGCCAAAATTCTAGTGGATGCGCATCAAAACTTCAAAATGACATATTATATGTCGACTAAACTGGTCAAACTAATTGCAGAATCAAGCTTTAGCATGTTCTAAACGTGCAAAACAATTCTTAGCTCGAACAGACAAACCGACATCGTTTGGTTAATCCTGAAAGAAAGAGAGCTCCGGACCCGACGCGCGCATGAAAGTACATGTATTTTCGCGTGACCCGAAGGTTTCAGCCCGCCAAAAGGCGAGGGAGCACGCGATTCTCACAATGAAACGCCCCATTGAAAGGAGACATCGCGCTGAAGAGATAGAAACTGTTCCCAGATCCGTAGCTGGTTGGGAAGGGTGGGGGCGATGACGTCAAAGTTGGCCCAACTTTTCTGATGACAAGAGAGAGTTTGGGAGAATGGCTGCCCTGAGAGTTCTGCTTTACATACAGACATAATTTGAATGGTTTTCGAAGCTTTAGAGTGTTTTTCTATTCAATAATAATTATTATATGCATATGTTAGCAATTTTGGACAGATTTTTTTTCTGTTTACTATTACATTATTCTGCCCTATCCCCAACAGCTATTTTTTTATTTGTTTAGTGCTTTAAAGGTGAATTGGTTGTAATATGAAACGAAGAAAAGAGAAAATATACAAACGCAACCAGAGAAATATACACTGCTCACAAAAATAAAGGGAACACTTAAAAAACACAATGTAACTCCAAGTCAATCAGACTTTTGTGAAATCAAACTGTCCACTTAGGAAGCAACACTGATTGACAATAAATGTCACATGCTGTTGTGCAAATGGAATAGACAACAGGTGGAAATTATAGGCAATTAGCAAGACATCCCCCAATAAAGGAGTGGTTCTGCAGGTGGTGACCACAGACCAATTCTCAGTTCCTATGCTTCCTGGCTGATGTTTTGGTCACTTTTGAATGCTGGCGGTGCTTTCACTCTAGTAGTAGCATGAGACGGAGTCTACAACCCACACAAGTGGCTCAGGTAGTGCAGCTCATCCAGGATGGCACATCAATGCGAGATGTGGCAAGAAGGTTTGCTGTGTCTGTCAGCGTAGTGTCCAGAGCATGGAGGTGCTACCAGGAGACAAGCCAGTACATCAGGAGACGTGGAGGAGGCCATAGGAGGGCAACAAACCAGCAGCAGGACCACTACCTCCGCCTTTGTGCAAGGAGGAGCAGGAGGAGCACTGCCAGAGCCCTGCAAAATGACCTCTAGCAGGCCACAAATGTGCATGTGTCTGCTCAAACGGTCAGAAACAGACTCCATGAGGGTGGTATGAGGGCCCGACGTCCACAGGTGGGGGTTGTGCTTACAGCCCAACACCGTGCAGGATGTTTGGCATTTGCCAGAGAACACCAAGATTGGCAAATTCGCCACTGGCGCCCTGTGCTCTTCACAGATGAAAGCAGGTTCACACTGAGCACCTGTGACAGACATGACAGAGTCTGGAGACGCCATGGAGAACGTTCTTCTGCCTGCAACATCCTCCAGCATGACCGGTTTGGCGGTGGGTGAGATGAGATCCTCAGACCCCTTGTGAGACCATATGCTGGTGCGGTTGGCCCTGGGTTCCTCCTAATGCAAGACAATGCTAGACCTCATGTGGCTGGAGTGTGTCAGCAGTTCCTGCAAGAGGAAGGCATTGATGCTATGGACTGGCCCGTCCGTTCCACAGACCTGAATCCAATTGAGCACATCTGGGACATCATGTCTTGCTCCATCCACCAACGCCACATTGCACCACAGACTGTCCAGGAGTTGGCGGATGCTTTAGTCCAGGTCTGGGAGGAGATCCCTCAGGAGACCATCCCCCACCTCATCAGGAGCATGCCCAGGCATTGTAGGGAGGTCATACAGGCACGTGGAGGCCACACACACTACTGAGACTCATTTTGACTTGTTTTAAGGACATTACATCAAAGTTGGATCAGCCTCTAGTGTGGTTTTCCACTTTAATTTTGAGTGTGACTCCAAATCCAGACCTCCATGGGTTGATAAATTTGATTTCCATTGATAATTTTTGTGTGGTTTTGTTGTCAGCACATTCAACTATGTAAAGAAAAAAGTATTTAATAATTCATTCATATCTAGGATGTGTTATTTTAGTGTTCCCTTTATTTATTTGAGCAGTGTATATTTTTATTTTGTGATTCGCTACCTCTCCAAGGTCTTATAATGGATTTCTTAACCCTGCTGTTGATTCTCTCCCTCCCTCCCTCAGCAGCAATATGTGGGTCACAAAGCTATTTCTATTATTTAGCCGAATGAAGCGTGGAAACACGCTAAACTTGAATATTTAACAGTACAACAAAAAACTTTGTATGATCTCTTCTCCCCCCTTCCCTCCCTAAAAGCTTTTATTGTTTGGAAGGGGAGAAGAAAATCATTTCAGATGTATTATTTTCCCTATGAATGAATCGGAGATGAATGGGAAGTCTTGGATTTGCTCAACTTTTTCCAACCCCAATCTACATGCACTGCAAAGCTTTTGTTGAAATCAATTATGATAATCCACAATGTTGGCACACATGTTCGTATCCCAATGCGTTTGGAGAAAATGAATCAAGTCGCTGCCTGCCTGCAACAAAGCCAATTCCCTTCCTGGCTGTGTTGCTTTGATATTCATTGTATAGGGAGAGCGCCTCGAGTACACTTGACTATCTCAAACCACAACTAAAGAAGAAAGGCTCAGATGTAACTTCGACCTCCAAAGCGATGATCAAAACCTCATGGTCGCTTATGGGTCAAACTCACTCTCGAGTACAAGTTTTAACAACACCCAAGGCTACTAAAGTAGGCTACAGCTCAAACAATCTGTTATAAGAGTACTTCAGGGCACTTTATGTATTGTAAGTGCCATTATGAACCCCAAAATGGATGATCAAAATGATGGTTGTCCTTATGTTATGTTATGTCAACACTCAAGGCCACTAAAGTAGGCCACCATTACCACTTAAGGACCATTGTGAACCCAAGAATACCTCTAAATAACATAACACTTTCATTTGGTGATCTTGAGCATTGCGCTCGGACCGATCACAGGTACTTAACATGCCCATCTCAGCTCAGAGAGAAAAGAAAATAAGAGATTTAAGAGAGAAAATAAAATATTTAAGAGACTATAGATGGATAGGTGTGACCAAAGAATAATTTCTATTTGAGAGAGATTTCATAGCTGGAACTGAATGGTTGAGCAACAGAGGGTCAGTGTCTGTAAGTGGCTTTTTGGAAGGAATTGGGTGGGTCTACTACATATCGACTGGCCAAAACGCTCATCAGTAATCCTAAGACTCTCTGGCAAAATGTCACCCTATTCCATATAGTGCACTACTTTTGAATAGGGCCCATGGGACTCTGGTGAAAAGGAGTGCACTCTATAGGGGATAGGATGCCATTTGGAACACATTTGGACTCTGATCTGACGAAGACCAGTCAGTGACTCCTTATTCCCACAACGCAGTACTGTTTGAAATACTTCAGAAATGCATCCTTCCTTCCTGCCTTCCTTGAAGTGATCATAGAGCTGAATTGTTTGGATTTGTGAAAGTAATATGGTGGGTCACCTTGCTTACACCTATCCAATAACTTTAACATCAAGGAAGGAAGGAAGGAAGGAAGGAAGGAAGGAAGGAAGGAAGGAAGGAAGGAAGGAAGGAAGGAAGGAAGGAAGGAAGGAAGGAAGGAAGGAAGGAAGGAAGGAAGGAAGGAAGGAATGATTAAGTATTTCAACAGGGCCAAGATTTATGAACATTGTATTTAAAGTTTGGGATTCTGTGTTTTTATATGTATTGATTATTTTTGTAATATTTTTTTTACACATCCACATCCACACATCCACAGAAGGAAGGACACATTTCTATAGGCTTCAAACAGGGCCCAAGTCACAGCCACACACCAGTCCTTTCCACTGTGCTTCTAGTTTGTCATCTTCTCTATCAGTCTCTTGAGGTTCTGTGTCTTCCTATTTTATAGAGCAGCACCACCGCCTTCCCAGTGTACAATAAACTGTTTCTTACTACGTCCCTAATCTGGAGGAGCACAGCTGCCATGGATACTCTATCTGTCACTGAGCTGGGGAAAGATGAGGGCTTTGTCCATTTACAAGCTAGATACTTTACAGGTGGTGTAGGTTGAGGAAATCCTCAGGACAGAAGTACTGAAGGAGGGATACAGACTGCCAGGCTCATATAAAGGGGTGCCAAAATGAAATGACATGCTACATGCTACTCTCATATTTTCATGAAGGCATCATAAATCAATCAGGTATGATATGTTACAACACCATGCAATACAATACTTCGTACAATCTTATGGATATACATTTTGTGAGTCCAGCGTGTTTTGTACATTACAATACCCAGAATCCAACAACAACATATACAGCCTCATACGGGGAATGTGACACACAATTTGACACCAAAGAGAAAGCACGAGTTGAAAATGTGTCACTGTGACATGAGGAATGCTTTTAAATTATCCTAAAATTTTGAGCGAACACAGCGTGAGACATTCTTGTTAAAAGGACTGCTCTCCTAGTCCATGGCCTAAAACAGATGCATGGAACGGCAACAGATGCATGCAAACAGACTCACTGTGCTGTAACATGGCGCAAACATTTCCTTAATTCATCTCTGAATGATTTCCCTCTGAAGTTGTGCCAATTTACCTTTGTGAACAGATGCGGACAGAAATGCAGTACAGGTAATATATTGTAACAGCAGCTGACTGGTACTGTGATTAGCCATTGAAGTAAAACAACCTTTCCGTGTTACATTAGTACATGGTTAAGCTATTCCTGGGCAGCGAATGCAATGGTTCAGCTAAGCTAACTAAAGTCTGGAGCACCAACACTAACAAGGCCATAGTTCTATTGGTAAATACCTGGATTGTTGCATAAATTGGCCATAAAATTTGATCTGATCTTCATCTAGGTCACAACAATAGACAAATAATCTGATTAAACTAATAACATGCAAACAATTATACATTTTCATGTCTTTATTGAACACACCGTGTAAACATTCACAGTGCAGGGTGGGGAAAGAATGTGAACCCTTGGATTTAATAACTGGTTGACCCTCCTTTGGCAGCAATAACCCCAACCATACGTTTTCTGTAGTTGTGGATCAGACCTGCACACCGGTCAGGAGGAATTTGGACCATTCCTCTTTACAAAACTGTTTCAGTTCAACAATATTCTTGGGATGTCTGATGTGAACTGCTCTCGAGGTCATGCCACAGCATCTCAATCGGGTTGAGGTCAGGACTGGGCCACTGTTTTGGGTCATTGTCCTGTTGTCACGTTCTGACCTTAGTTCTGTTGTTATGGCTTTGTTTTAGTATGGCCAGGGCGTGAGTTGGGTGGGTTGTCTATGTTCCTTTTTCTATGTTTTGGGATTTCTTGTGTTTGTCCTGGTATGGTTCTCAATCAGAGGCAGATGTCAATCGTTGTCCCTGATTGAGAACCATACTTAGGTAGCCTGGTTTCACTTTTGAGTTGTGGGTGATTGTATCCTGTGTTAGTGTTTTCACCATACGGGACTGTTTTGGTTGTTTGTTTGTACTTTTGTTATTTTGTTCAGTTGATTGATTAAATGTATCATTATGGACACTTACCACGCTGCACATTGGTCTGATCCTTGCTACTCCTCCTGAAGAAGAGGAATTCCATTACACCTGTTGCATCACTCTACTTCTGTTGAGCTTCAATTGGCGGACAGATAGCCTAACATTCTCCTGCAAAATGTCTTGATAAACTTGGGAATTAATTTTTCTGCCGATGATAGCAAGCTGTCCAGGCCCTGAGGCAGCAAATCAGCCCCAAACCGTGATGCTCCCTCCACCATAGTTTATAGTTGGGATGAGGTTTTGATGTTGGTGTGCTGTGCCTTTTTTTCTCCACACATAGTGTTGTGTGTTCCTTCTAAACAACTCAACTGTAGTTTCATCTGTCCACAGAATATTTTGGCAGTAGCGCTGTGGAACATCGAGGTGCACTTTTGCAAACTTCAGACATGCAGCAATGGTTTTTTTGGACAGCAGTGGCTTCTTCCATGGTGTCCTCCCATGAACACCCTTTTTGTTCAGTGTTTTACGTATCGTAGACTCGTCAACAGAGATGTTAACATGTTCCAGAGGTTTCTGTAAGTCTTTAGCTGACACTCTAGGATTCTTCTTAACCTCATTGAGCATTCTGCGCTGTGCTCTTGCAGTCATCCTTGCAGGACAGCCACTCCTAGGGAGAGTAGCAACTGTGCTGAACCTTTACAATTTATAGACTATTTGTATAACTGTGGACTGATGAACATCAAGGCTTTTAGAGATACTTTTGTAACCCTTTCCAACTTTATGCAAGTCAACAATTCTTAGTCGTAGGTCTTCTGAAATCTCTTTTGTTCGAGGCATGGTTCACATCAGGCAATGCTTCATGTGAATAGCAAACTCAAATTTTGTGAGTGTTTTTTATAGGGCAAGGCACCTCTAACCAACATCTCCAATTTGGTCTTATTGATTGGACTCCAGGTTAGCTGACTGATGGCCTAACCAGTGTACAATGTTTGACCTAGTGGACTATATAGGGAATGGGGTGCCATTTGGGACGCACGCTAATCTCCTGTGGGAAGATTCTGCATGTAGACCGAAGAATCTGCCGGAACTGAATAGGATGCATGAGATAATGAGAATCATTAGATGGTTTCAGGGTTTTCATCACTGGTTATTTGGACATATCAGGATTTAGCAAAGGCGGTGCTAAAACTGCTTTCCTGTGCCCACACAGATCGGAAGGAGGGGCTTTGGCTGAGAGTTACCTTTTGTGAGGCTGGAGACTTTGTTTTTGCTGTAAATCAATTTCTAACACTTATAAAGATAGACATTAATCACGCAGCTGGCCAAAATGACTTACGATTTTACTTTACTGTGTTAAACATGATCAGTTGTTCCAGCAGCTCACCTTCCAGCAGCAAAATAATTCCTTAGAGAAGGCTTGGTTGGCTCTCCCCTTCTAGTCATAGTTCTTCTTGATATGTTAAAGGGGAGCTGAACTAACTGGTTCCCCATGTGCTGAAACTGAAACACCGCATGTGCTGAAACTGAAACACCGCATGTGCTGAAACTGAAACACCGCATGTGCTGAAACTGAAACACTGCATGTGCTGAAACTGAAACACGCATGTGCTGAAACTGAAACACCGCATGTGCTGAAACTGAAACACCGCATGTGCTGTTCATTAGCTAAATCAGCTTATCAAGTCATTGGCGAGTGGCAAAGTGCTTCAAAGCCGTTCTACTACCAGAGTGTGTGTCTGTCTGGCAGTGTTTCATAGCGAATCATGTTACAGAACAGTTCGGACACACAATGCTCGTGAATCATTTTTGAGTTTCTGAATATTGACAAGTGCAAGCAAACACACAACAGAAAATGATGTAATAGGAAACTGCCACCGGTGTAGGGCAGCAAATTGTCAGTAGCACCATTAATCTAATGATCACCGTTGGACCCTTGTGGGAATTCTATCAAATTCTTGTTTCAGACTGTGAGGGTGTGTGAGTGTGTGTGTGTCTGTCACGTTATGTTGGTTTTTGAGGTCTTGTGTGGTTGGAGCTCTACTGTATTACTCCCTATTTGACAACCAACGTTGACAGCACCCTATTCTCTATCGCAGGGTTGACCAACTTGCGGCCCGTGGGCCGAATTTGTCCCACATATGATTTTATTTGGCCCCCCAAATTTTCTGAGTGAGAAAAAGACTGTAAAAACTACAGAAAATCATCTCCAAGTGATTTTCATTTTGGAAATCTGTTCCAAAGTATTCACACACATAATAATGAGATATACTGTATATGATCGTATACAACTGTAAGCAAGGTTTGATTATGATGATGTTTTAGTGAAACATATTTGTTGGCTTCGTGCTGTACATTTTAGTCTACAGTATATTTGTAATTATGTTCCGGCCCCCTGACCATCCGCTCAACAACAACAAAAATTGGCCTGCGACTGAATGTGGTTGATGATCCCTGCTATACAGTGTACTACCCCCCTGTGGGCTCTGGTCAACAGTAGTACACTGTGTAGGAAATAGCATGGCATTTTGGATGCATCCCAATTTGGTTGCACTACCATTATGCTGTTGAGGTGACCTAATTTATTGTTGTGATCCAGTGTATCGCAGTCAATCAATGTTTCCAGCACCCAAAACACTGGCAGACTCAAGCGATCACTATCCAACGCATCAGCAAGTGGCCACTCGATAAAGGGCTTAGGGGCCAAGTGTGGGCAGGTCTGTCTGTCTGACTGTCTGTATGTTCTGCTGTAGGGTTGTATAAGGGTCGGAAACCTTCCCAGAAATTTCCAGAAATTGTCCAGAAATTTTTCATGGGAAGTTAAGCCCAGGAATTTGGGGAATTTTGTTTAAATTCATCAAAAAAGTTAGCTTATAACAGTTAACCTTTTTTGTGCAATCCACATAATGCAATTCTAGGTGTTGTGGCATATTTTGTATGAACTATCTCCAATTCAATGGAATTGCAACCCTCTGCATGCACAGTGTATTCTTCCATCACATGTGCAGTGCACTCTTCCATCACATGTACAGCTGATTCTCAAGATATTGCACACTAATAAGATGCTATTGAGCCCAAACTACTACAAATCTTTTTTATTATAATTTGATTGATTTATTGAACTCTTATTTACAATGATGGCCTTGGAACAGTGTTCAGGGGCAGAACAACAGATGTTTACCTTGTCAGCTTGGGGATTCAATCTAGCAACCTTTCGGTTACTGGTCCAACGTTCTAACCACTAGGCTACCTGCCACCCCAACAATACTGGGTGGGGTGAATATATTTTAAAAAACATACATGATTTTTTGTTAACTAGTAAATAGTAGCCTACAACAACGTGTGTTTGAATCATTTCTAAGTTGATAACAATTTTTGCTAGTTAGTTTTTGCTACCAAGTGGGTTTTAGCTTGCTTGAGCCTGCTAACTGAGGAGTGTTAATTCACCTGTTTCCATACATGTTTCATTTAAAAGTATGTATCTTACAAAGGAGTTGTTTAATCTAACTGCTTAACTATTTATCTGTACATTGAATTGTATTTGGGTTTTTTACACAAAAAAATATCATCTTTACAGGAAAATGCCATGGGCACTATCTGATGTGTGCTAATGTAGAAGGAAAAGTTGTGTACATTTGGAAATACTGTGCCAAATCAATGGTGAAGAATGCAACAAAGATGCAGAATCATCTGGCCAAGTGCATAAACTTCCCTCAGCGTTCACAACAAGCAGCCTCTGACAAAAGTCCCTCTACTTCTATTCAAGGTGAAAATGGTGAATCAGACACCTTATCAATAGCAACAGCTTGTCAGGATTTGGCCAGGGTTGTTCCGGTTTTTGGTCACTAGATGCCCCCATTGTGCCTTTTGACCTTTTGTTTTCCCTTGAACCCCATTATTATTTGCACCTGTGCCTCGTTTCCCCTGATTGTATTTAAACCATTTGTTTTCCTCAGTTCTGTGCTCTGTGTTTGTATGTTAGCACCCAGCCCTAGTACTCTGTGAACTCTTGTAGAACTTAGATCTTAGATCTTTCTTGCTCTTGTGGAATTCTGTTTTTTTTGTTCTTGTTTGTTTGTTTTTTGAGTATCTTTTAAGGCTTTTTGTGCTATTCCTTCCACCTTGTGGATTTACCTTTTTGTCTTGGAGGATTACCTTAGTTCTTGTGGAATTCATTTTGAGGTTGTGGAGTTACATGTTTTCCTGAAGAACTTCACTTTTTACTTCACTAAATACACCGTCTCAAGTACTGCTGTGTCTGCCTCATCTTCTGGGTTCTGCCGACTATTTGTGGCTCAGTTGGTTAAGTGACTGTTTCTCACTCCGGAGACCCGGGTTCGTAACCGGGTCCTGACACAGCTCATGGCCCTCCTGGAATCAGAAGTTGTTATTTGACTCAATGGAGGAACATAGTCAAAGAAATGCTGATGAATGTCTTGCTCAAGTTGTGGTTAACCTCTGATCCTCAAAGGCAAAAATATATTTGGAAGATTGGAAGGGATTTGTGAATGTTCTTTGCCCAGCATACACCCCTCCAACCAGACATGCTTTATCTACTCATTTGCGGGATGCAGAGTTCAAGTGAAGGTCAAGCAAATCGCAGAGAAAGCAGACTGTATTGCAGTAATCTCTGATGGGTGGTCGAATGTTTGTGGGAAAGGAATAATTAACTACATAATCTCCACCCTTCAACCAGTATTCTACAAGAGCACAGACACAAGGGACAACAGACACACCGGTCTCTACATTGTAGATGAGCGGAAGGCAGTCATCAATGACCTTGGACCACAGACGGTATTTGCACTAGCGACACACAATGCTGTGAACATGAAGGCTGCTTGGTCTAAAGTGGAGGAGTCCTACTCTCACATCACACCCATTGCTGTGCTGTCTGCTCTTCAATGACATCATGGCACTGAAAACAATGGATACACTCTACAAGAGAGCCAAGATGAAGGTATGTGAAGGGTAATCAAGTTATAGCAGCAATCTATCTCGCCAAGCAAAGTGATAAGAATAAGAGCACCACATTGAAGCTGCCCAGCAACACCCATTGAGGTGGTACTGTCATCATGTTTGACAGTCTCCTGGAGGGGAAGAATTTTCCATATCACAGTGTGCCGATATGGACAGCCCCATCAAGAGGATCCTCCTGGATTATGTATTTTGGGGAGATTGGTAAACAGCCTGAAACCTATAGCAGTAGCCATTGCATGGATTGAGGGAGACAATGCCATCCTGTCTGATGTTCAGACTCTGCTTACAGATGGAAGAGAAGAAATCCATACTGCCCTGCTCACTTCACTGTTGCTCCAAGCAGAGGAAACTGCAGTTCTGAAATACATTAAAAAGCAATGAAGACTTCCACCTGATGCCCATACATGTACATGTTGGACCCCAAGTATGCTGGAAAGAGCATGCTGTTTGGTGCAGAGATCAACAAGGCCTATTGTGTCATCACTACCGTGTCTTGGTTCTTGGCAGTCTGGCGAAGTACACTTCCAAGCAAGGGCTTTGGGATGGAGATGCAATATGGCAGTCGTGCCAACATATCTCATCAGCCACCTGGTGGAAGGGACTTTGTGGATTTGAGGCTCTTTCCCCTGTTGCCTCCATCATCCTCCAAATCCCACCAACATCAGCCGCCTCAGAGCGCAACTGGTCCTTGTTTGGGAACACACACACCAAAACACGCAACAGGCTGACCAATAACAATGGTTGAAAAATGGGTGGACATCCGGGCAAATTTGAGGCTTTAAGAACCTGACAATGAGCCATCCTCAACAAGGGTAGAAAATGACAGTGAAGATGAGGCCTCAGAGTCTGATGTTCAGAAGTGGACATTGAGGAGGTCCAGGGAGAAGACATGGAAGCCTGAGAGGAGGACAACCAAAGCTTTAGTTTCTAGACTATCATTTTACAGATGTATGTTGAAATGTTTTTGGGAGATGTGATGGATCATTGGGGATCATTCAATATTCCCTTCTTTTCGCAGATTCAGTGAAATCATCCCGTGTGAAGAGTCTACTCATTTAATTAAAGTTCATTTCATAACTAAATATCTTTTTTCTATTGGAAGGATTTCATCATTTGCAATTATGTCTAATTATGATAAGGTAAAAGGTTTATGTTTCTGTCTCCATATGATATGGTAAATATATCCAATGCAAAAAACATCTACATTTAAATGGTATTAATATTCATTTGCATATATTTCCATTAATTCCCATATATTCCTGTTAATTCCTACGTAAAGTTTCCACCTCTGAATATTCCCCAAAATGTGCAACCCTATTCTGCTGTACTATTGGATAGAGCGCAATCAGTGCAGCTGTTTCTTCGTGCATGATAATTTTCCCTACGTGATACCATCCCATGTTAAGTGTGAAAGTGGGCATGATCAAAATTTAACTTTATGACCAACATTATGCTTTTTACACATTGTAGTACATTTTTATAATGGAATCATTTTGACTAATATTGATGATAGGCCGTTGATAGGCTGTTTCCAACCAGATAAATTGTTTTTTTTAAGCTCTATGGCCAGTAAACATTAGTTTATATATAACAACATATGGATATAACTATTGGAATGGACATGCCCATCAAGTCAACGGTCTTTTATGGGCGAGGGGCTTGGTCACTTCTATTCATTCTATTTTTGTGTGTGCAATTTTATAGTAAAGCTCTGTGTTCTCTCAATGTTGTTGCTTTGCCAACCATAACAGATCATGTAATCATAGACAATTCTCTATGTGTGTAATTCGGTTTTGTTTTCTCAGAGAGATCTCAAGGCCACAATGTGGATAGTGCGTATATCAGGGACAAAGTTGATGCAAGGTTACTAGCTTGTGAATCTGTTAGCTTGCTGAGTTTCCAAGTTGCTCTGAAAAATATACCATCCTAGTCAAAATGAGACAAGACTCTTTCTTTGAAATAATTATGTGAATGAATTCTGCCCTCTTTTCATTTTAGATCAATGTCAATTTCAGGTAAACTGACTACTGTACTCACATACAGTCATTGGGCACTCTCTGAAGTTTGACATCACAAGAACACAATGCCCTGACACGGGTTAACTTATCCTGTTCTCTCAAAAAATATATTCAGTTGCTGTAGACACCTGAAAAGGCGTATCAGGGAGTGGGGGGAAAAAACAGCTAGACAATAAAGAACAGCTTCCTTCCCCCCCATTTATTCGGACTCTAATTCATTCAAATGCATTCATTTCACACCGCAGCCCTGTGATTTGAAAAATGTCCCTTCCACTTTGAAATGTTCACCGAGCCGCAAATACATGCACGTTTTCCTTCTCCCTCTCGCGGTGAGCAGATCAGCACCAACATTTTAAACTTTAGCATTGCTGAACCCTGCTCCACCTAAGCTGCTCAACCCTTCCCCTCCCTCTCGCTCTTGATATCTCCCTCTTTCCCTCTCTCGCTCACTCTCTCCTTCTCATACTGTCTTGCTTTGTCTCTCTCCTTATCTCTTGCTCTCTCTGTGTAACAGCAGGTTTACATTTCACTTGACAACAGGCCCAGGACCTGTACAGTTTTTTTAGGTCATAATACATAATGTCATACAGCATATACCCCATATGTCAGCATATAGTTTAATATAATCGATTATGAATTATGCTGTTTGCAAATCATCAACAGAGGGCCTGTTCTGTGAGTATAGGAATCTGGAGCGTAAACAAGGATACATAGTATGTGTCCTAAATGCCAACCTACTCACTACATATTGCATTACTATCAGTTCCTGGTCAAAATAAGTGCCATTTATAGAGAATATGGCGCTATTTGGGATGCCCAGCCTGTGATTACAAGCTTAGCAATATGGCTGCATAAAGTTATTAAACTGACCCTAGGACCTTCTGTGGGTTTAGATTGTATGTGACATGCTTGGGGTCACGGCAATGCAGGGCTATAGGATTGCCTCCTCTCTATCGGGGGGATCATAGGAGAGCTTTTCTGATAGGAATCACACAGGGGGGTGGAATGCAGGATGTAATATCTCCTGCTGTGGCAGTGGGTTCATTTGTTACCTTTGCACTATGTTTGAGTGGTGTGTGTGTGAGTTCGTGCATGTGTGTGTGTGTGCGCGTGTGTGTGTGAAACAAGGAACATTCTGACAAGTGGGGACATTTTGCCGGTTCCCACAAGGAAAAAGGCTATTTTAAGTTTGTTTACAATTAGAGTTAGGTTTAATTTGGGGTCTTTACCTTTATTTAACTAGGCAAGTCAGTTAAGAACAAATTCTTATTTTCAATGACAGCCTAGGAACAGTGGGTTAACTGCCTGTTCAGTGGCAGAATGACAGATTTTAACCTTGTCAGCTCAGGAATTTGATCTTGCAACCTTTTGGTTACTGGTCCAACTGTCTAACCTCTAGGCTACCTGCCACCCCATTGGTTAGAGGATAGGAAAATTAGGATTTTGTCCCCAAAAGGATAGTAAAACAAACATGTGTGTGCATGTTAGTACACACACAAAAATGGCTAAAACACTCATGGGGATACCTCGTGTGTGTGTGTGTGTTGACGGTGATGCACTGGCTCACAACAGGAAATGAGGTCACCTCAACAGCATAATGGTAGTGCACCTGAATATGTGTGCATCCAAAATGGCACGATATTTCCTACACAGTGCACTACTGTTGACCAGAGCCCACAGAGGGGTTGTACACTGTATAGAGTGGGAATATTCAACTCTTACCTTATGAGGTCTGGAGCCTGCTGGTTTTGTGTTCTACCTGATGACTAATTACAGCCACCTGGTGTCCCATGTCTATATCAGTGCCGAATTAGAGGGGAACAATGAGAGAAAGCAGTGGAATTGGCTTCGAGGTCACGAGTTGAGTTTGAGGGGTCTAGAGAATAAGGTGCTATTTTAGACACAACCTTGGTTGTCAAAAAGGGCGTTGTATAGTAAGGCTCCAACCAGACAGACAAGACCTCAAAAAACAACAATGTGACCCGCACAGAAACAAAAACACACACCACGTAAACAGTCTGAAACAACAAGTATTTGATAGAATTCCCGCAAGGGTCCAACGGTGATTATTAGCTTAACAGTGCTACTGACAGCTCGCCACGCTACACTGGTGGTGGATTCCTGACACATAATTTCCTGTTGTGTGTTTGTTTGCTCACTGGAGCGGCAGTCCTGACATTCTGATAACAGACTGACAAAGTGCCCTTGAGGGAGCTGGGGGGGGGGGGATGCATCAGATATTGGGCCTTATCGGGGGGAGAGTGTGTGTAAGGGAGTTGGGCGCCAGTCGCTGGGGCGGTTTGGTTCACTTTCTCACAGGAGAGAAAGATAGATAGATAGATAGATAGATAGATAGATAGATAGATAGATAGATAGATAGATAGATAGATAGATAGATAGATAGATAGATAGATAGATAGATAGATAGATAGATAGATCGATCAACTGGGATTATTTTGCTTCAATTAGCATGCAAAATGCCCGGGCTAGAGCGAAAACCATTGTCTGGGTCCTTTTTGGGAGATTAACTGTGAGGGAGTAGGGTCAGAGCAACCCACACTTGGCAACTGCACAAGCGAGGGAGAGAAAATGAAAGGAAAACTGCAGGCGCCAGATGATTCCAGCGCAGTCATGACAGGCTACGTTTAGAGAGACCGTGGGGGGCGAGCTCTGAGTTTGACTTGTTAGGCCTCCGCCTCACCGATCCATCTGTCGTCGCGGCTGGTCCGGGCTGGCGGTAAATTAATCCGCTTCGCTTGACTCATGCCGCCGTTTTCTCAACAGAGCACCTAGGATGTGGGAAAGGACATTTACCCTCAGATTTCACACGTGGCTTACATGAAAAGGTCGGTGCGGGTTTATTCTGCTACTGAACATCAACTGAACATATTACAAATGTTGGCTAATGTAATTCAGAGGAGCATGAGTGATGTGAGTGGAAAGCAGTTAAAGAAGCCCATATGCAGTGCCTCCAGAAAGTATACATGCCCCTTGACTTATTCCACACTTTGTTGTGTTACAGCCTGAATTCAAAATATATTCAATAGATTTTTTTTCTCACCTACATCAACAGTACACACAATACCCTATAATGTGAAAGTGAATACATGTTTTCAGAAATGTTTGCAAATTTAAAGAAAATGAAACAAATATCTAATTTACATAGGTTTCCACACCCCTTTTCTATGACACTATGCACACAGTTGAGCTAAGGTGCATCCAATTTCCTTTGATCATCCTTGAGATGATTGGAATCCACCTGTGGCCAATTCAATGTCCGACACGTGTGTTTCTTTCTAAATCATGTCCAAACAATTGAATTGGCCACAGGTGGATTCCAATCATAAGGTCCACAGCAGGACCTTGGTGGCACCTTAATTGGGGAAGACGGGCTTGTGGTCATGGCTGGAGCGGAATAGGTGGAATGGTATCAAATACAACAAACAAGTGTTTTACATGAGTTTGATGTCATTCCATTTGCTTCCTTTCAGCTATTATTGTGAGCCATCCTCCCCTCAGCAGCCTCCACTGATAAGATCCTACAGTTGACAGTGCATGTCAGAGCAGAAACTATACCATGAAGTGCAAGGAACTGGCCGTAGATTTCCGAGATTTGGGATGAGGCATATATCCGGGGGAAGTTTATAAAACAATTTCTAGACTCTAAATAGATGGAGCCGATGAACATCTTGACTTTTTACATTCTCCCAACCAATTGTGCTATTTTGTTTGATTTTTTTGCAACTTATTTTTTAAAACTTATTGTGTACACAATGTTGATGCTACCATTATCTTATGACCGAAAATATCTTATGACCGAGAACAGCGATTACTCACCGCGCGGACTTGAAGAATATTTTTCCTTTAACGAGTTCGACGAGAAGGGTATCATGCTTTCACTGGAACAGGCCAAGATCCACACCTTTTGTGTGAAGAAAAGACGCAGGAAAAGGGGCCGCAGATCGGGCAGCCTTCTGAAAATCCGTAGGTGAGCGAGTAAACTCCCATTGCCATCCATTGTTCTTGCTAACGTGCAATCATTGGAAAATAAAATTGAGGATCTACGATTAAGTTTATCCTACCAACGGGACATCAAAAACTGCAACATCTTATGTTTCACCGAGACATGGCTTAACGACGATACAGACAATATAGAGCTAGCGGAATTTTCCATGCACCGGCAGAACAGAGACGCTACCTCTGGTAAGATGAGGGGTGGGGCTGTGTGTCTATTTGTCAATAGCGATGTATAAAATTAAAGAAGTCTCAAGGTATTGCTCGCCTGAGGTAGATTACCTTATGATAAGCTGTAGACCACACTATCTACCAAGAGAGTTCTCATCTATATTATTCATAGCCGTCTATTTACCACCACAGAACAAAGCTGGCACTAAGCTGTCCGCTCTCAACTCTATAAGGGCATAAGCAAAGAAGAAAATGCTCACCCAGAAGTGGCACTCCTAGTTTTCCGGGGACTTTAATGTTGGCCACACTTAAATCAGCTTTACCAATTTTTTTTTACCAGCTAGACACATGCTTCTAGACAACAAAAAAATCCTAGACCACCTTTACTCCACACACAGAGATGCATACAAAGCTCTCCCTCGCCCTTCATTTGGCAAATCTGACCATAATTCTATCCTCCTGATTCCTGCTTACAAGCAAAAACTAAAATCAGGAAGTACCAGTGACTCGCTCAACATGGAAGTGGTCAGATGACATGGATGCTACACTACAGGACTGTTTTGCTAGCACAGACTGGAATATGTTCTGGGATTTGTCCATTGGCATTGAGGAGTATACCACCTCAGTCATCAGCATTATCAGTAAGTGCATCGACGACGTCGTCACCACGGTGACCGTATGTACATATCCCAACCAGAAGCCATGGATTACAGGCAACATCCGCATCTAGCTAAAGGTTAGAGATGCCGCTTTCAAGGAGCGGGAGACTAATTCGGAAGCTTATAATAAATCCCGCTATGCCCTCAGACGAACCATCAAACAAGCAAAGCGTCAATACAGGATTAAGATTGAATCCTACTACACCAGCTCTGATGCTCGTCGGATGTGGCAGGGCCTGAAAACTATTACTGATTACAAAGAGAAACCCAGATGCGAGCTGCCCAGTGACGCACGCCTACCAGACAATCTAAATACCTTTTATGTGAGCTTCGAGGCAAGCAACACTAAAGCATGCACTAGAGCACGAGCTGTTCTGGATGACTGTTCACATCAGCCTTTAAACAGGTCAACATTCACAAAGCTGCTGGGCCAGACGGATTACCAGGACGTATACTCAAAGCATGTGCGGACCAACTGACAAGTGTCTTCACTGACACTTTCAACCTCTCCTTGCCCAAGTCTGTAATACCTAAATGTTTCAAGCAGACCACCATAGTCCCTTTGCCCAAGGAAGTGAAGTTAACCTACCTAAATGATTACCGGACTTGTGGCATTCACGTCGGCAGGCGTGCTTTGAAAGGCGGGTCATGGCTCACATCAACAGCATCCTCAAATCAAATCAAAGTGTATTTGTCATGTGCGCCGAATACAACAGGTGTAGGTAGACCTTACAGTGAAATGCTTACTTAGAGGATCTAACCAATAGTGCAAAAAATGTATTAGGTGAACAATAGGTAAGTAAAGAAATAAAAACAACTGTATAAAAAAGACAGTGAAAAATAACAGTAGCGAGGCTATATACAGTAGCAAGGCTATAAAAGTATCGAGGCTACGTACAGACACCGGTAAGTTGGGCTGATTGAGGCAGTATGTACATGTAGATATGGTTACATGTAGATATCCTCCCGGAAACCGTAGACCCACTCCAATTTGCATACCACCCCAACAGATCCACAAATGATGCAATCTCAATCGCAATCCACACTGATCCACACCTAGACAAAATTAACGTCTACAGTTGAAGTCGGAAGTTTACATACACCTTAGACAAATACATTTAAACTCAGTTTTTCCCAATTCCTGACATTTAATCCTAGTAAAAATTCCATATCTTAGGCCAGTTAGGATCACCACTTTATTTTAAGAATGTGAAATGTCAGAATAATAGTATAGAGAATGATTTATTTCAGCTTTTCTTTCTTTCATCACATTCCCAGTGGGTCAGAAGTTTACATACACTCAATTAGTATTTGGTAGCATTTCCTTCAAATTGTTTAACTTGGGTCAAACGTTTTGGGTAGCCTTCCAGAAGCTTCCACACAATAAGTTGGGTGAATTTTGGCCCATTCCTCCTGACAGACCTGGTGTAACTGAGTCAGGTTTGTAGTCCTCCTTGCTCACACACGCTTTTTCAGTTCTTCACACAAATTTTCTATGGGATTGACGTCAGAGCTTTGTGATTGCCACTCCAATACCTTGACTTTGTTGTCCTTAAGCCATTTTGCCACAACTTTGGAAGTTTGCTTGGGGTCATTGTCCATTTGGAAGACCCATATGCGACCAAGCTATAACTTCCTGACTGATGTCTTGAGATGTTGCATCAATATATTCACACAATGTTCCTGCCTCATGATGCCACCAATTTTGTGAAGTGCACCATTTCCTCCTGCAGCAAAGCACCCCCACTACATGATGATGCCACCCTCGTGCTTCACGGCTGGGATGGTGTTCTTCGGCTTGCAAGCCTCCCCCTTTTTCCTCCAAACATAACGATGGTCATTATGGCCAAACAGTTCTATTTTTGTTTCATCAGACCAGAGGACATTTCTCCAAAAAGTACAATCTTTGTCCCCATGTGCAGTTGCAAACTGTAGTCTGGCTTTTTTATGGCGGTTTTGGGTGGGTTCTTCCTTGCTGAGTGGCCATTCAGGTTATGTCAATATAGGACTCGTTTTACTGTGGATATAGATTATTTTGTACCTGTTTTCTCCAGCATCTTCACAAGGTCCTTTGCTGTTGTTCTGGGATTGATTTGCACTTTTCGCACCAAAGTACATTCATCTCTAGGAGACAGAACGAGTCTCCTTCCTGAGCGGTATTATGGCTGCGTGGTCCCATGGTGTTTATACTTGCATACTGTTGTTTGCACAGATGAACGTGGTACCTTCAGGTGTTTGTCAATTGCTCCCAAGGATGAACCAGACTTTCTGAGGTCTTGGCTGGTTTCTTTTGATTTTCCCATGATGTCAAGCAAAGAGGCACTGAGTTTGAAGGTAGGCCTTGAAATACATTTACAGGTACACCTCAAATGATGAAAATTAGCCTATCAGAAGTTTCTATTGAAACAACATAATTTTCTGGAATTTTCCAAGATGTTTAAAGGCACATTATAAGTGAAATAATCTGTCTGTAAACTATTGTTGGAAAAATTACTTGTGTCATATACAAAGTAGATGTCCTATCCGAGTTACCAAAACTATAGTTTGTTAACAAGAAATTTGTGGAGTGGTTGAAAAACAAATTTGAATGACTCCAACCTAATTGTATGTAAACTTCCGACTACAACTGTATGTGAGAATGCTGTTCATTGACTACAGCTCAGCATTCAACACCATAGTGCCCATGAAGCTCATCACTAAGCTAAGGATTCTGGGACTAAACACCTCCCTCTGCAACTGGATCCTGGACTTCTTGTCGGGCCAATGCCACGTGGTAAGAGTAGGCAACAACACATCTACCACGGTGTGTACTTAGTCCCCTCCTGTATTCCCTGTTCACCCACGACTGCGTGGCCAAACACGATTCCAACACCATCATTACGTTTTCTGATGACACAACAGTGGTAGGCCTGACACCGACAACGATGAAACAGCCTATAGGGAGGAGGTCAGAGAACTGGCAGTGTGGTGCCAGGACAACAACCTATCCCTCAATGTGAGCGACGAAGGAGCACATTGTGTACTACAGGAAAAGGCGGGCCAAACAGGCTCCCATTAACATCGACTGGGCTGTAGTGGAGCGGGTCAAGCGTTTCAAGTGCTTTGGTGTCCACATCCCCAACGAACTATCATGGTCCAATCATACCAAGACAGTTGTGAAGAGGGCACGACAAAACCTTTTCCCCCTCAGGAAACTAAAAAGATTTGGCATGGGTCCCCAGATCCTCAAAAGGTTCTACAGCTGTACCATCGAGAACATCCTGACCAGTTATATCACCGCCTGGTATGCCAACTGCTCGGCATCTGACCGTAAGGCGCTACAGAGGGTAGTTTGAACGGCTCAGTACATCACTGGGGCCAAGCTTCCTGCCATCCAGGACCTATACAATAGGCGGTGTCAGAGGAAAGCCCATAACATTGTCAGAGACTCCAGTCACCCAAGTCATAGACTGTTTTCTCTGCTACCGCATGGCAAGCAGAACAATTAATAAAATCGCCACCAGACAATTTACTTTGACCCCACCTCTCTTTTTGTACACTGCTGCTACTCGCTGTTTATTATCTATGCATAGTCACTTCACCCCCACCTGCATGTACAAATGACCTCAACTAGCCTGTACCCCCGCACACTGACTCGGTACCGGTGCCCCCTGTATATAGCCTCATTATTGTTATTCTTATTGTGTTACTTTTTTTGTCTACTTTGTAAATATTTTCTTAACTCTTCTTGAACTGCACTCTTGGTTAAGGGCTTGTAAGTAAGCAGTTCACAGTAAAGTCTACACTTGTCGTATTTGGCGCATTTGACAAATAATGTTTGATTTGATCTGATTTGAACGTTTCCAAGAGAACATCGGGAAATGGAAGAAATATGCAACTACCCAGGCTCTGCCTAGAGCTGGCCGTCCAACCAAACTGAGTAACCGGACAAGAAGGACCTTTGTCATATAGGTTACCAAGAACCAATGACCAGCCTAAAAGAACTACAGTACCCGTAAAACACCAGTCTCAACATCAACACTGAGGAGGTGACTCAGGGATGCTGGCCTCCTAGGCAGAGTTCTTCTGTCCAGTGTCTGTGTTCTTTTGCCCATCTTAATCTTTTTTTTTGGCCAGTCTGAGATATGGCTTTTTGGAACTCTGCCTAGAAGGCCAGCATCCTGGCGTGACCTCTTCACTGTTGACGTTGAGACTTGTGTCTGCGGGTACTATTTAATGAAGTTGCCAGTTGAGGACTTGTGAGGCGTCTGTTTCTCAAAGTAGACACTCTAATGTACTTGTCCTCTTGCTCAGTTGTGCACCGGGGCCTCCCACTCTATTCTGATTAGAGCCAGTTTGCGCTGTTCTGTGAAGGGAGTAATATACAGCGTTGTACGAGATCTTCAGTTTCTTGCCAATTTCTTGCATGGAATAGCCTTCACTTCTCAGAACAAGAATAGACTGGCGAGTTTCGAAAAAAGTGCTTTGTTTCTGGCCATTTTGAGCCCTATAATCGATCCCACATATGCTGATGCTCCAGATACACAACTAGTCTAAAGAAGGCCAGTTGTATTGCTTATTTAATCGGAACAACAGTTTTCAGCTGTGCTAACATTATTGCAAACGGGTATTCTAATGATCAATTAGCCTTTTAAAATGCTAAACTTGGATTAGCTAACACAACGTGCCATTGGAACACAGGAGTTATGGTTGCTGATAATGGGCCTCTGTACGCCTATGTAAATATTCCATTTTCAAAATGTACTGTTTCCAGCTACAATAGTCATTTACAACATTAAAAATGTCTACACTGTATTTCTGAACAATTTGATGTTATTTTAATGGACAAAAAATGTGCTGTTCTTTCAAAAACAAGGACATTTCTAAGTGACCACACATTTTTGAACGGTACTGTATATATACAGTATATACAGTATCGTGTTTTTTTTAACCAACACTCACACTTGCCTTTTCTTACTGGGACCGACTTTGCTGATAGCTACTTTATTGAGGATGAACTAACTGTAGTCGCTCTGGATAACAACGTCTGCTAAATGACTCAAATGTAATTGTAGAATGTGGAGCTTGTAGTAACATCTCCATTTATATTACAGGTTAGCCATATAGTACAATGAACACAAAGAGACGACATGATGTGTAAAATGATGTGCCCTGGAACATACATATGTCTTCGTACAGTACGTATTCACATATTCTTACGTGTGCATATACATCATTGGTAAAGGCTCATGAGAGATATACACTGTGCGTAGTGAACAGAGAAGGTCTCAACTCATTTGAAGGATCTAGAGAAGGCCAAAGTCATCATGGATCAATTCAAAGCCACGAACATGTACTCAATCAACCAAAAAGACGCTTTTTTTTGCATGGTAGAGGAGATCTGTTTGTGTTGAATGGGGGCTAAAGAACTGCCCGGTTCCCCTTTTTCCCTGCTCTCGTGGTTGCTGAATCAGAAGCATTGCCACTATTGATAGAGAGCGCGTGTAGGTAAAGGTTTAGATATAGATCTGTGATCTTCTATGATAGCAGATGGGTGTGAAAAAGACATTAGTGATGCACTGCCATCCAACCATTACTGGATCTGAGTGTGTCTATTTGAACACTTTACGGGTGTAGTCCAGTGTCTTCAGAAAGTATTCACACCCCTTTTGCTTTTACCACTTCTTGATGTGTTACAGCTTGAATTTAAAATCAATTCAAATTTGACTTTTTTGTCACCTGCCTACACATAATATCCCATAGTGTCAAAGTGGAATTATGTTTCTCAAAATGTGTACAAATGAATAACAAATGAGAAGTTGAAATGTCTTGAATCAATAAGTGTACAACCCCCTTTGTTATGACAACCTTAGCTAAGTTAACGAGTAAAAATGTGCTTAGCAAGTCACCTAGTATGTTGCATGGGCTCACTCTGTGTGCAATGATAGTGTTTAGCGTGATTCTTTTTATGACTACCTCATCTCTCTACCCCAGACATACAATTATCTGTAAGGTCCCTCAGTTGAGCAGTGAATTTCCAACACAGATTCAACCACAAAGACCAGGGAGGTTTTCCAATGCCTCACAAAGAAGGGCACCTATTGGTAGATAAAGTAATATAAAAACCAGACATTGAATACCCCTTTGAGCTTGGTGAAGTTATTAATTACTCTTTGGGTGGTGTATCAATACACACAGTCGCTACAAAGACACATGCGTCCTTTCTAACTCAGTTGCTGGAGAGGAAGGAAACTGCTCAGGGATTTCACCATGAGGCCAATGGAGACTTTAAAACAGTTACAGAGTTTCGCTGTGATTGGAGAAAACCGAGGATTGCTCAACAACATTGTAGTTACTCCACAATACTAAACTCATTAGAGTGAAAAGAAGTAAGCTTGTACAGAATAAAAATATTCCAAAACATGCATCCTGTTTGCAACAAGGCACTAAAGGAATACTAACTCAGGGGTGTGAATACTTATGTAAAGTAGATATTTATGTATTTATGTATTTTTTCACTTTTTCATTGTGAGGTATTTTGTGTAGATGGTTGAGCGGGGAAAAAAATCGAATAAATGTTGAATTCAGGCTATAACACAACAAAATGTGGAATAAGTCAAGGGGTATGAATACTTTCTGAAGGCACTGTAACATTGGTTAAATACAGTTGTGAAACCGGTCCATCTCACCATGACCTCTGGATGGGATGGTGATGGGAGGACAAGACAACACGCGTGAAAGATAGGCATGTTAAAGCAGTCCTCTGTCGCTCAGTTGATAGAGCGTGGCCCTTGCCATGATAGTACAGCACTAAGGTAGTGGGTTCAGTTCCTGGGAACACCTGTATGTAAAATGTATGCATGACTACAGTAAGTCGCTTTGGATAAAAGTGTCTGCTAAATGGTATACCAATATATTTCAAATCAGCAAAATCACTGAAACCTGCAGTATGAAGGTGAGGTGAGGAAGAGGGTGAAACCCATCAGGTTGACTTTGCTTCAGGCCCGTCTGTCATTACTCCTAGGGACGCAGGAGAGGGACTTTCTCTTGGCGATGGGCGGGACAATAAGGAACGCCGGCATCTATATTACAGCGCTATTTCACTTCAGATCAATTGAATTCATGTGGGAATAGGAGAGAGCGAGTTTAGCTCCGCAGTGCATCTATATCAAAGCTAAAGCCTGAATGTTCCAGTGGGATGTGCTGTTGCTGTTTCTCTCCCCGAAACATCCCAATGGAAGCCATAACTTCAAAACAAACAGCCCACTTTGTAGGCCGCTTTGTTTTTTTTTTTTTTGCCTTGTTTTCCGTTGATTTATAATAGTAGTTGATGCTGGCAGAAATTCATAGTTCTAAATCTAACAGTGTACACAAGTGGCCTCCCCGTTTCCCCAATGCGTTTAAGAAGGGAGGAGGGTGAGCGCCAGACGATGTGGGGTAGTTTTTTACCATGCTGGTTAAATTAGGAGACTGAGACTAAGCCCGTCGGCGTCGACGATTGGCTTTGTTTTACTTGTTTTTTTCTTCCTCTCGAGCAAAATCCACTTCATGTCTTCAAAAGGTAAAAGGGCCCTGTGAGGCCGGCAGCAGATTGAAAAGCACTAAGAACTGTGTAAGATGAAAGAAACTGGAAGGAAATGAAGGAACTTTATTCAATTGTTTTCTCCGTCTGTTTACTTTAGGGACTAGAGAGAGTGGGAAGTCACGTTGGTTTGGGAGTGTTGTTGAGACAGGAAGGAGGATGCCCTTAGGATGCTATTAGTCATTTACTGTTCACTGATGGGGGAAAATACTCTAGATTATGTGTACAACATACTACACACTGAACCCTCACATTTAGGTACATGATGACACACACACACAAAGACACACATACACACACACACACAGAGATCTCAATGGGGCACACGGGAAAACACAAAAACACACACACACACACACGTAACAGAGTTAAGAACATGCCGTAAACTTAATCCACAGAAATGTTGCCAATGGAGCTATTGAATGTGATCCTTTTTCTAAAGCTCAATCAGTTCGTACATTTTTAAGTGGGTGGTCAATTGTGTTGGTGAGGTAGAGGACCCTGGTTTAAGCTCAGTCAGAGGCAAGTTCAGGGAGACAGCGCTATATACAAATATAGCACACGGTTATGCACACACACGCCGGTGCCTTTAAAGTTTTAACAAATCGTGCTACGAAAGGGTCTTCAGAAGAAACCTGATACCCTCAACAACAACACCGGCACTCGCCAGGGAGGGACAAAATGAGGTCTATGTAAATCCTTCTAAAATAGCACGCGGCACCCTTGGGTTACGACACGATATGAATCAAAGCTGACCGAGAGCAGGTCTCACGCAGCCTGCTGAGGACACACACACACAAACACACAAACACAAACACAGGACTACAGCCATGCCTCGCACACGTACACACACCCCTGACATTTAAACACACGGACATAAGATTCTGCGTATACCCAGGGGCTGTAGGAGGCTGCAGATAGGTAATCCACATGACATTCGCCACATGTCCTAACCGCTCCTCTGTGATTCTGGGAATATGCGTGACAGCAGGCGAGGCTCTGCCGACTTCCAACGAGGCACTTTATTTCATCAGACGAAGGGGCTTGGTAACTCATCAGGCTGACGTCACCACTCAAGACCTCTTAAGTGTGCTACTGGAGTACGACTGATATGAAAGGTACAGGGATCAAACGTGCAAATGTTCATGTTTGCTGAACACATACACTAAACATGGATGTGCATACGTGGGCGTGCTCGGCGCACGTATACTAGACATCTATACGCATACGTGGGTGAGTGTGTGTGGGAATGCATACCTGCCTGCGTGAGTTTAAGTTCAAGGCTAAGTGCAAGGCTAAGTGCAAGGCTGATCTCTACCAGTTTCCAGGGTGAGAGGGTCACCTACCACCCCCAGATGAAGGTCCGAGGTGTGGGTGGGTGAGTGGAGGGGAGTTCTTTCCAACCCGCCAACCTCTCTGTCCTCACAGGGTAAAGTACCGAAGGGCAAGAGAGGAAAGGAAAGGGAAAACCTAGTCAGAGTGAAGTGGGAGGAGAGAGAGAGGTTTTGATAGAGAGAGAGGAGAGGGGTGAGGTGAGGATGAAAATAGATTTATAGCAGTGCCAGGAGACGCAGGCACTCTGGCAACATAAAAAGCGTATGGCGAGGCCCTTCCCACAGCCTGGTAATTGCTGCAGGGGTCTCGACGGACCTCGCCAGAGATCTGTGAGTGGAGAACTGTGAGTGGAGATCTGTGAGTGGAGATCTGTGAGTGTGCACCCTGACTTTTTATTTTAGAACTCCATTCAAGTAGTCGCCAGAGGTGAGATGGAGCAACACACACATTCTGGCAAACACACTCACACAAACACTAGCCCAACCTTTTTTGTTCACCCACCCAGTCTCTCAAAAGTAGGGCACTCCAACTGCCCTGCAAGTGTAGTACAGTGAGGAAGTTCGTCTGCTTAATAATGCCTAACTCCCAGCATGCAACAGGAGAGCTTTTTGGAGATGGGATGAGATATGGAGTATTTATACAGTAATCCCACGTCATGCACTTTTCACGGGCCTGTTTACCTGCTAGCGCCGTATGGAATTTCTGCTTTGAGGGGGGGGGGGAAATCATGAGATGCAAGGAGAAGTAGTAGTGGAGCTATGTTGGACTTCGATGCAACAATGCAATAAATGGATAACATATTTCTGCAGATTTTGTATTTTTTAAATCTCCTGTATTTAACTAGGCAACTCAGGTAACAACAAATTCTTATTTTACAATGACGGCCTACCCCGACCAAACCTTCCCCTAACCCGGACGAAGCTGGGCCACCCTATGGGACTCTTGATCACAGCCGGTTGTGACACAGCCCGGGATCGAACAAGGGTCTATAATGACACCTCTGGCACTGAGATGCAGTGCCACAGACCGTTGGGCCACTCAAGAGCCTTATATCTCCTGATGATGAAATCGGCTAAGCGTGAAGTCAAACGTTATGTTGAGTCGTAGTTAATGTAATGTATGCCAAAGTCTGTACAAGTATTACAAGTGTCTACGAGCCAGAAATGTGTTAACGGTATACATGCTTTTCTGATATAAATTAATTTTCTAGAAAAGAACTAGTCCCACATCACTACTTCATTACCATACTTCCCTCTGTACTCTGGTGCTGTGATCTGTGATGTGTTTCTGATTTAAACCACGGGGCTGTTTTATGGGCCCTCTGTCTGCCTCTGACAACACTGCAATTTACTGGAGCACTCTGCAGTGTGAGGGGGCTGCAACATGGGGCCAGACACATCCAGAGCCAAGCCCAGGCCCAGTCGATACTGCTGACAAAGACTGGGGGTGGAGGGGGAGTGAGGGTCTATACGGCTGGAACTCGGCTCCCATCCAAAGCTATGCTACTGGGAGGTAAGTTGGCTGAATATGGTAGGAAGACACAGGAGTGTTCACACACACACGAACGAACATACTCGCGCAACTCAATAGCATTTATTTTTCTCTGCAGGGTGTATACTTCTCTGTCCTCACAAAGAGAGTAGCGGTGGATCTTGACCTTTTAGCTGAGGGTGAACTCTGAGATGCAGTCGGAGGATACAGGGAAAATACTCGGCTCAGGTCGAACAGTGTATAGACCACTGCGAGCCACTTCATTAGAGAGGATGTGTCCTTTAAAAGATGCTTGTCTGAGTCCAAGAAGTTCAAGGCCAATTAAAACACCCGTAAATATATTCACGTAGACATCACGTTTCCATTTCCTATCACAGTGTTCCAAGCAAGCATCTAAAATAGCAATTACAAAGACACAACCTCATTATTATGTCTGTATCTGTGTATAGACCGGGGGGAAAATACCAACCGTTAGGGGATACAGGCTACATGAAAAAAAAAAGTTAATCATAAAAAATGGCTTTCTCCAATGGCTCAACAGAAGTCATCCTCACAGAAATCCACATTATGTACGCCTGTATTCGTTAGAAAACTCAATATAGACGCTGCCAGAAGTTACAGTATGTGGAGCACAAAACACACACACACAGAGAAACACAGAGAGAGAGAGAGAGGGAGAGAGAGAGGGAGAGACAGACAGATGAACAGAGGGAGGGAGGGAGAGAGGGAGAGACAGACAGAGAGAGACAGAGGGAGAGACAGAGAGAGAGAGGAAGAGACAGACAGAGACAGAGTGGGAGAGGGAGAGGGACAGAGGGAGAGAGACAGAGACAGCGAGACAGCGAGACAGAGGGAGAGAGGGAGAGACAGAGACAGAGAGACAGAGAGACAGAGGGAGAGAGAGAGAGGGAGAGACAGAGACATGCAAAAATCTAAGAAAGAAATTGAGAAACCTGTCCAACTAAAAACATAGAGACCCGGAAAACCTGAGTCTATGCCTTCACTATGGTGAATCACTAAAACAATACAGAAATAGACTACGGAAAAAGAAGGAACAGCACGTCAGAAAACCGCTCAAAGTAATTGAAGAATCCATAGACTCTAACCACTTCTGGGAAAATTGGAAAACACTAAACAAACAACAACAATACAAAGAATGATCTATCCAAAATGGAGATGTATGGGTAAACCACTTCTCCAATCTTTTTGGCTCTATAACAAAGAATAAAGAGCAAAAACCTATGCATGATCATATACAAATCTTAGAATCAACTATTAAAGACTACCAGAACCCACTGGATTCTCCAATTACCTTGAATGAGTTACAGGACAAAATAAAAACCCTCCAACCCAAAAAGGCCTGTGGTGTTGATGGTATCCTTAATGAAATGATCAAATATACAGACAACAAATTCCAATTGGCTATACTAAAACTCTTTAACATCATCCTTAGCTCTGGCATCTTCCCCAATATTTGGAACCAAGGACTGATCACCCCAATCCACAAAAGTGGAGACAAATTTGACCCCAATAACTACAGTGGAATATGCGTCAACAGTAACCTTGGGAGAATCCTCTGCATTATCATTAACAGCAGACTCGTACATTTCCTCAATGAAAACAATGTACTGAGCAAATGGCAAGTTGGCTTTTTACCAAATTACCGTACAACAGACCATGTATTCACACTGCACACCCTAATTGACAACCAAACAAACCAAAACAAAACAAAGGCAAAGTCTTCTCATGCTTTGTTGATTTCAAAAAAGCCTTCGACTCAATTTGGCATGAAGGTCTGCTATACAAATTGATGGAAAGTGGTGTTGGGGGTAAAACATACGACATTATAAAATCCATGTACACAAACAACAAGTGTGCGGTTAAAATTGTTTTAAAAAACACACAAATTTCTTCACACAGGGTCGTGGGGTGAGACAGGGATGCAGCTTAAGCCCCACCCTCTTCAACATATACATCAACGAATTGACGCGGGCACTAGAAAAGTCTGCAGCACTCGGCCTCACCCTACTAGAATCCGAAGTAAAATGTCTACTGTTTGCTGATGATCTGGTGTTTCTGTCACCAACCAAGGAGGGCCTACAGCAGCACCTAGATCTTCTGCACAGATTCTGTCAGACCTGGGCCCTGACAGTAAATCTCAGTAAGATCAAAATAATGGTGTTCCAAAAAAGGTCCAGTCGCCATGTCCACAAATACAAATTCCATCTAGACACTGTTGCCCTAGAGCACACAAAAAAACTATACATACCTTGGCCTAAACATCAGCGCCACAGGTAACTTCCACAAAGCTGTGAACGATCTGAAAGACAAGGCAAGAACGGCATTCTATGCCATCAAAAAGAACATACATTTCAACATACCAATTAGGATCTGGCTAAAAATACTTGAATCAATCATAGAGCCCATTGCCCATTACGGATGTGAGGTCTGGGGTCCGCTGACCAACCAAGACTTCACAAAATGAGACAAACACCAAATTGAGACTGCATGCAGAATTCTGTAAAAATATCCTCAGTGTACAATGTAGAACACCAAATAATGCATGCTGAGCAGAATTAGGCCGATACCCACTAATTATCCAAATCCAGAAAAGAGCTGATAAATTCTACAACCACCTAAAAGAAAGCGATTCCCAAACCTTCCATAACAAAGCCATCACCTACAAAGAGATGAACCTGGAGAAGAGTCCCCTAAGCAAGCTGGTCCTGGGGCTCTGTTCACAAACACAAACACACCCCACAGAGCCCCAGGACAGCAGCACAATTAGACCCAACCAAATCATGAGAAAACAAAAAGATAATTACTTGACACATTGGAAAGAATTAACAAAAAAACAGAGCAAACTAGAATGCTATTTGGCACTAAACAGAGAGTACACAGTGGCAGAATACCTGTCCACTGCGACTGACCCAAACTTAAGGAAAGCTTTGACTATGTACAGACTTAGTGAGCATAGACTTGCTATTGAGAAAGGCCGCCGTAGACAGACCTGGCTCTCAAGAGAAGACAGGCTATGTGCACACTGCCCTAAAAATGAGGTGGAAACTGAGCTGCACTTCCTAACCTCCTGTCCAACGTATGACCATATTAGAGATACATATTTCCCTCAGATTACACAGATCCACAAAGAATTCGAAAACAAATCCAATTTTGATAAACTCCCATATCTACTGGGTGAAATTCCACAATGTGCCATTACAGCAGCAAGATTTGTGACCTGTTACCACAAGAAAAGGGCAACCAGTGAAGAACAAACACCATTGTAAATACAACCCATAGTTATGCTTATTTATTTTCCCTTGTGTACTTTAACTATTTGTACATTGTTACAACACTGTATATAGATATACATAATATGACATTTGTAATGTCTTTATTGTTTTGAAACTTCTGTATGTGTAATGTTTACTGTTCATTTGTATTGTTTATTTCACTTTTGTATAATATCTACCTCACTTGCTTTGGCAATGTTAACACATGTTTCCCATGCCAATAAAGCCCCTTGAATTGGATTGAATTGACAGAGTGACAGAGAAAGGACAGAAAGCAAGAGAGAGAGAGAGAGAGAGAGAGACCGAGATAGCCGGCCGCAGGAATGCCAGGTTCACACAGCGTTAGGGTGGCTAACTTTTTTTTTAAACATAGTGATGACTTGCCGCAAACCCCCGCTGCTCAATAATAGATGCCCCCCCCATTTTCTCACTCGTCGGCCAACTTCTGAGTTTCAATTCCCACGGAGATGAAGGGAATACAATTTTTTAAAGTAGGGATGGAAGAAAAAGAGAGAGAGAGGAAGAGTTTACGTGGCGGAGGAGTCTCTCTCGCAGCGATCAGCACTTTGCCTGTGATGTTTTCCGGAAGCTCTAAGGGGATTGATCAAAACAGAGGAATCGGGGGATCTGCAGCGCTGGGCACAGATACGAATGTTAAGTGAGACACGTCCTATCCTTGCTTGAGATGTTATCAAAAGCAAACAGAGAGACAGAGCTGTAAATGTCTCACGACAGACACACGCGGAAGCTCACAAGGCAGCATAAAGGTATCCTCATGGATTGTGTGGGGGGGGGGGTATAGGGAGGTGAGATAAGCTATAGTTTGTTGATAGACTACAGCCAGTGGTGGAAAAAGTACTCAATTGTTATACTTGAGTAAAAGTAAAGATCCCTTAATAGAAAATGACTCAAGTAAAAGTGAAAGTCACCCAGTAAAATACTACACTGTAAGTCTAAAAGTATTTGGTTTTAAATACACTTAAGTATCAAAAGTAAATGGAATTGCTAAAATATACTTAAGTATCAAACCTAAAAGTAGAAATTCCTTGTTTCAAATTCCTAATATTAAGCAAGCCAGATGGAACTATTTTTTGTATTGACTGATAGCCAGGAGCACACTCCACAACTGGTTTGATACATTCACCTTTTAAGGTAAATAATGTACTTACATTCAGTAAAATCTCAAATCTCTGATTTGTCATCCTGAGGGCCCCAGAGATAAAATGTAGCAGTTTTGTTTGGTAAATCAGTTTTTATATTCAAATGTAGGAGCTGGGTTCTACAATTTGAACCCCTACTGTCTCTGGCTCCACACCCACCCTGCCCGGCCATCTAGATGAGTGAAAGTTAGTGTATAAGCTAATGATCCAGCATTATTAACATTCCTGGGAGTGTGTAAACTTACATTTTGTTTTACCATATTATTTTTGTATGTTCTCTATAGTTTTGTACTTGAAAATGTATCAATTGACCAATTCGGCACATTTGTACAGACTACAAAATACTGTGCAGTATTACAATGCTTCACTGGATCAATTTGAAACTTTGCACCGTGCTGCCATCTAGTGTCCAAAATCTAAATTGTGCCTAAACTGCATTATATTATATTATGGCCTTTCTTTTGAATTTCAAAGATTATTAAATAAAGGAAAAACATGTTTTTTACCAGATATAATGTGTTATATTCTCCTACATTAATTTCACATTTCCACAAACTTCAAAGTGTTTCCTTTGAAGTGGCCTAGACAGGTCCTCCGGCCAGGACTAATTGGGTCTGAAGTTGGTGAGTAATCAAGGGGCTGATTGCTAACCAGCTGTTCAGGGTCCATAAAGCTGCCAGGAGGGCAGCACACGAGAGGGTTGGAGGTAGTGAGAGGTTGCTACTGGCTATACGTCCTCACGGTCTGCTAGAACCGAGGACCTCTGTGTTCTACCCCATAGAAGACAGTATTTCCCAGAGCCCAGAAGGCGTCAACCCGGAAGAGGCCAACTGAAGGAGTCCGGGTGTTTTTCTTTATCGTTTAAATAAACACCATTGAAACTGAGGTATCACACTTTTGTCAGATTTGTGTAAACATCTTGATCAAACTCCCTGGTCCACCACAAAGCCTATCACACTCAGACAGATCTATAAATATTACACCATTTACAGTGGTCCTACGTCACAGTAGGGCCGTTTTAAAATATATATTTTTTCAAGCAGAAATGCCTTCTTGAACATTAGCTAGGCTAGTTAGGTGGCTAACAGCGGCTAGGCTAGGGGTTAGGGTTACGTTTAGTTAAATGGTTAAGTATAGGGAAAGGGGTAGCTAACATTCTAAGTAGTTGTAAAGTAGCAAATTAGGTAAAATTCTAAAGTTGCCTGTGATTGAAATGCACTGTATACAATAATTGTATTCTGCACACACAAAAAAAAAAAATTCGTGTGCATATCACGAATGTAAGCCTTAGGCCCACCCATCTGTCTGTTTCACAATGATCTGTGACACCAGGTTGGGATAATAGAGAGACTACTTTCTGGAGGACAATGCCATGCTGACTCATGCATTTACACGTTTATTCTTAAAGAGATGGGTGGGGCTAAGGTTTAAGAGGGTGTGAACAATGCTGAATGGGCGGAAACAAAGAAGAGCTCTCTAGAAAGTGTGAAAATCATTCAAGGGCATTTTAGTCCTTCTTGTCTCCAAAGTGGGATGACAAGTTTAAACGTGTCTAAGAAGCATAACGTTCAGAGTTCTCCAACTGTAATGTATGATATACCACTTTGAAGCTCTGAGTCTGAAAGTACAATCTTGAAAATGTGACATTAAAGTTCACCTTCCTGAATACAGTCATATATATATATATGTGTGTGTGTTATTGATAGAAGCATCGTAACACCCTCAAGTTCACAAATCAAATCAAATGTATTTATATAGCCCTAAGTACATCAGCTGATATCTCAAAGTGCTGTACAGAAACCCAGCCTAAAACCCCAAACAGCAAGCAATGCAGGTGTAGAAGCACGGTGGCTAGGAAAAACTCCCTAGAAAGGACAAAACCTAGGAAGAAACCTAGAGAGGAACCAAGCTATGTGGGGTGGCCAGTCCTCTTCTGGCTGTGCCGGGTGGAGATTATAACAGAACATGGCCAAGATGTTCAAATGTTCATAAATGACCAGCATGGTCGAATAATAATAAGGCAGAACAGTTGAAACTGGAGCAGCAGCACGGTCAGGTGGACTGGGGACAGCAAGGAGTCATCATGTCAGGTAGTCCTGAGGCATGGTCCTAGGGCTCAGGTCCTCCGAGAGAGAGAAAGAAAGAGAGAAAGAGAGAATTAGAGAGAGCACGCTTAAATTTACACAGGACACCGAATAGGACAGGAGAGGTAGTCCAGATATAACAAACTGACCCCTGCCCCCCGACACATAAACTACTGCAGCATAAATACTGGAGGCTGAGACAGGAGGGGTCAGGAGACACTGTGGCCCCATCTGAGGACACCCCCGGACAGGGCCAAACAGGAAGGATATAACCCCACCCACTTTGCCAAAGCACAGCCCCCACACCACTAGAGGGATTTCTTCAACCACCAACTTACCATCCTGAGACAAGGCTGAGTATAGCCCACAAAGATCTCTGCCACGGCACAACCCAAGGGGGGGGGGGGCCAACCCAGACAGGATAATCACATCAGTGACTCAACCCACTCAGGTGACGCACCCCTCCCAGGGACGGTATGAGAGAGCCCCAGTAAGCCAGTGACTCAGCCCCTGTAATAGGGTTAGAGGCACAGTTCACAGACAGTTCTATATCCATTTACACTATTCCTACTGTAGTTTCTCTCAGCTGTTCACTTCATTACTTCCTCAGTTTTAGGTAACTCAGGTGAAGAAAACACAACTCCAGCACCAGAACGAGTTGTAGAGGTGGCGTCTACTTTTCCATAAATGCTCGGACTGTGTGGTTCTAGTAATTAACCTTAAAGCTGTGGCAGGAGGGACAGGTAGGGGGACAAAACCCAGGCTACAGTTTTATCTGGTTGTCGGCGGTCAGTAAATAAGGGAGCCTGGTGGATTGCTTTATTGAAATGCTTTCTCGGGTCGGCCCTGCCAGGCTGTCAAGCTTTATTGGGCAGGATCACTGGGGCCCAGCCAGCAGGTGTCAGTCCTGGCAGAGAGGAGAGAGGGGTGGGGGGAGAGCACTGTGGCGTGCTCTCTTTTTCCCTCTTTCCCCTGTTGTCTCTCTTCCACCCACTCTCTTATTCCTCCTCTATCTCCTCCTTTTTCTCCACCTCTCTCTTCCTCCCGTTTCTGGTGGAGCGTCTGCCCTCAGCTGGCAAGGTGTGTATGTGTGGTGTGTGTGTGTCAGGTCCGCACGGTATTTCCCTCCTTCAGTATACCAGCTATTCATCCAGTCTTCTGTATGATCAAGAAAGTGGAGGACAAGCACAGGTAATAAACTAGACATTTGATCCGAGCATGTCAGGAGCCACGACACTGACATGTACAGATTATACCAACATGCATAGCATGAAGCTAGGGTGAAAGTGAGTGGGGAAAAGAGTGTAGTCATGCATATAAAGTAAACCAATTATATGACATTGATTCGCTTCTACTGTTTTTTCTTCCCAATTATTTTATCATGGTTATTAGGGACTTTGAATATTAATGACATGTCTACCTTCTTATTTTGATTCTCTCAATATTGCTAAGTGCTCTATGAGGTGAATGGGAGGTGGGTGGGTGGGACGGGGGGGGTGGTGGGGGGTATTCCAGTGTTGCTAGGCAACATCCACCACAGCAGCCTTACTAACCCGACGGTGAGAACACAACAGAACGGTTAATGAGGATACAAAAAGGCGGAACTTCAAACGCCGCTGCCACAGCTGCCGAATGCCGCAGTTTGAAAAGAACAGGCTTTATGTGTTTGGTGGGAGGTGTGGGTGTAATTCAAACAGTCACGACAAGAGAATACAGTCTACCGTCACACCCGAGACACTGCTACAAGATACATTCATGGGTCTCTGAGGTTTGGTTTCAGTCAATCGCTGGCAGACTGGCAGTGCCGGGTTGTTTACAGCGATGGTGCCAGTCTCCCTCAATGTCAACAAAAATAAGGAGCTGATGGTGGACTTCAGGAGACAGCAGAGGGAACACGCCCCCCATCCACATCGACGGAGTCGCAGTGGAGAAGGTGAAAAACCTCAAGTTCCTCGGCGGACACATCACTGACAGTCTGAAATGGTCCATTCTCTCAACCAGCTTCATTAGAAATGCTTTTCCAACAGTCTTGATGGAGTTCCCACATATGCTGAGCACTTGGCTGCTTTTTCTTCACTCTGCGGTCCAACTCATCCCAAATCATCTCAATTGGTTTGTGGTCAGGTGATTGTGGAGGTCAGGTTATCTGAAGCAGCACTCCATCACACTCCTCCTTAGTCAAATATCCCTTACAGCCTGGAGGTGTGTTGGGTCATTGTCCTGTTGAAAAACTAATGATAGTCCCACTAAGCACAAACCAGATGGGATGGCGTATTGCTGCATAATGCTGTGGTAGCCATGCTGGTTAAGTGTGCCTTCAATTCTAAATAAATCACAAATGGTTTCACCAGCAAAGCATCCCCACACCATCACACCTCCTCCTCCATGCTTCACGGTGGGAACCACACATGCGGAGATCATCAACCTACTCTGCGTCTCACAAAGACATGGCAGTTGGAACCAAAAATCTAAAATTTGGACTCATCAGACCAAAAGCCAGATTTCCACCGGTCTAATGTCCATTGCTCATGTTTCTTGGCCCAAGCAAGTCTCTTCTTCTTAATGGTGTCCTTTAGTAGTGGTTTCTTTGCAGCAATGTCACCATGAAGGCCTGATTCACACAGTCTCCTCTGAACAGTTAATGTGAAGCATTTATTTGGGCTGCAATCAGAGGTGCAGTAAACTCTACTGAACGTATCCTCTGCAGCAGAGGTAATTCTGGGTCTTCCTTTCCTGCGCATGAGGTCCTCATGAGAGTTCAGTTTTCATCATAGTGCTTGATGGTTTTTGCGACTGCACTTGAAGAAACATTTTTAAAGTTCTTGAGATTTTTTGGATTGACTGACCTTCATGTCTTAAAGTAATGATTGACTGTCATTTCTCTTTGCTTATTTGAGCTGCTCTTGTCATAATATGGACTTCATCTTTTACCAAATAGGGCTATCTTCTGTTTACCACCCCTACCTTGTCACAACACAACTGACTGGCTCAAACGCATTAAGAAAGAAAGAAATTTCACAAATTAACAAGGCACCCCTGTTAATTGAAATGCATTCCAGGTGACTAACTCATGAAGCTGGTTGAGAGAATGCCAAGAGTGTGCAAAGCTGTCATCAAGGCAAAGGGTGGCTGCTTTGAAGAATCTCAAATTTAAAATATATTTTGATTTGTTTAACACTATTTTGGTTACTACATGATTCCATGTGTGTTAGTTCATAGTTTTCATGTCTTCACTATTATTCTACAATGTAGAACATAGTACAAATAAATAAAAGCCCTTGAATGTCTAGGCGTCCACACTTTTAACTGTTACTGTACAGGTTTACGCCTCTGTTCATGCGTCACTTTTCTCCTCGCACTCCTTCTCCCTATCTCGGAATTTAGATTAATGTCTCCATCTAGTGCCAGGCCCATTGAGGCATAGCTAAAGAGTCTGTGGCTCCAGCCAACGAGGTAGTAGTGACAGCATAAGCCTGGAAGGATCATAGGAGTGTGTGTGCCCGTGTGCGTGTTTGAGGGTGTGCCTGTCTGTCTGTGCGTGTGTATGTGTTGCGGAGCATGGCTGTAGCTGGTACCGGATCACCGTGTGTTATAGAGTTTAAAATGATGTTTTGAGCACTCTTTGGGTTACTCTAGTATGTGTGTGTAACTAATGAGACAGCAACATCCAACGATTGTTTTGGTGCTCCGCAGTGTCTCAGTGAATCATTATGCTCTCGTTTGTGTTTGAGAGGCGAATATGAAGGAGAAATAAACTTGGTTGATTTGCATGGCGGGAGGTTGTGACTCGAGCACAATGGGGGAAATTGTGGACTCGCTGTGCCGCCGCCGCCGCTCCTAGTTTGGGTATCATTAAACTAAGATGCTTCGGCAGGACTTTTGTATCCTAAACAGCTTCTAAATCATCTCCAGGTCCTCATTTGCCTTGGTCTGGTTGTTGGCCGATTAAAGCTGGAATCCATAGCGGTGAAACTGCCAAGTCGTTTGCGACAATACAACAACAGAACCCCCCCCCCCCCCCCCCCCCCCCCCTCGGACATCGTTGCACGTGAGATAGAACAGCAGAGCATGTATGTACAACACATTTTTTTAAATCACAATGCTGGATGCTCATTTCGTCAAAACAAAAACAATAAATGCTCTCGGGGCGGCCAGCAGTGGGGGGTAAAAGTACCCGTAATGAATAGTCAGGGAGGAAAAGGTGTAGATTCAGGCACAGAGCGCGGCAGGTGTTTATTTCACCTTCGCAGAAGGCAGGAATCGTGGTATACTTAAATATTGAAAGTAAAAGTATAAATCATTTCAAGTTCCTTATATTAAGCAAACCACAACGATATTGCATTCTTACACACTCCAATACGCCAGGGCACACATAATTTACAAATTAAGCATAAAGTAAAGTACAGATACCCCCAAAAATGACTTAAGTAGTACTTTCAAGTATTGCGGGCCAGTGGTGCTGTTGCACCCATTGTGGATCTCAGCTTTAATGACTGCAAGAACAACATGTGGAAATGTGTGGAAAAACACGTTCCACCAAATATTCTAGGGATTTGAGGCCTTTAAGCCACGCTATAAAGTAGCACGTCTGGTATCAAATGGAAAATTGTACTACTATCCTACAGTGCCCACTCTGGTAGCTTGCATAGGGCTCTGATCAAAAGTATTGTACTATGTAGGGAGTAGGGTGCCATTTGGGACGCAAGCATAGCCTACTAAATTCTACAGTGGCTACAGCCCTAAAAAAACTAATTTAAGTCAATAAAGGTCCCTATGGTCTAATGCAATTTGGACGGGTGTAGCAGAGCACCCCAGGGCTACTTCTTCCTCAGCTCCTTCCCTTGCCCAACTCGGCAGGTGTTCTCGCTAAGCCATCTTGCTTAATTTTGCATTCCCCTCAGCGGGAGCAGCCGAGCATGCTGTAGATGAGAAGTGTATTTAAGTTTGCAAACTCCACAGAGGATTGACCCCTTATCATAATATCCTTTGACTACTTGCTGAAGGCAAGGTAATGGGATTAAGGTAAATGGGAGTTTTACAGGCACTATTTCAAACAGCAAGGAAGTTTTTCATAATTTACCACCATTAAAAAGGAAGAGGCCTTGAATTTAAATTAATGTGTGGATTAAAAGTTGTTCTGAAAGTTATCGTATGTGTCCGAAATGGCACCCTATTCCCTATTCCTTACATAATGCACTACATTTTGCCAAAGCCTTATGGCCCATGATCTTCTACCAAAAGCCTCGTAGCATCACACCAGACACGAATAGTCTTGAACTTAAAGACCGCCAATATGTGGAGACAGGAATTCTTGAATTGACACTTCATTCAACGTACATAATTTAACTACAGGAGGAGCGTTGGGCAGACAAAGGTCATTTGACCAGCAGATACACAATGTATCATTTATAGAAGGGAAAATATCAGTTTTCAAATCAAATTTTAACTGGTGTATACCTTACAGTGAAATTCTTAATTACGAGCCCCTAAACAACCTTCTCCACTGCAACCCTGTCGATGACAACAGGGGTGTGCTCGGTCCTCTTTTTCCTGTAGCCCACAATCATCTTCTTTGTGTTGATCACGTTGAGGAAGAGGTTGTTGTCCTGGCACCACACGGCCAGGTCTCTGACCTCCTCCCTATAGGCTGTCTTGTCTTTGTCGGTGACCAGGCCTACCACTGTTGTGTCATCGGCATACTTAATGATGGGGTTGGAGTCGTGCCTGGCCGTGCAGTCATGAGTGAACAGGGAGTACAGGAGGGGAATGAGCACGCAGCCCTGAGGGGCCACTATGTCAAGGATCAGTGTGGCGGATGTGTTGTTTTACCTACCCTTACCACCTGGGGGCGAAGGTGTTTAGTCCCAGGGTCCTTAGCTTAGTGATGAGCTTTGAGGGCACTATAGTGTTGAACACTAGGTGTTCCTTTTGTCCAGGTGTGAAAGGGCAATAGGTGTGGAGTGCAATAGAGATTGCATCATCTGTGGATCTGTTGGGGTGGTATGCAAATTGGAGCGGGTCTAGGGTTTCAGGGATAATGGCGTTGATGTGAGCCATTCTTGGGCACAGACACTATATGGTGGTCTGCTTAAAACATGCCTAAAACATGTTGATATTGCAGACTCGGACAGGGAAAGGTTGAAAATGCCAGTGAAGACACTTGCCAGTTGATCAGCGCATGCTCGCAGTACACTTCCTGGTAATCCGTCTGGTCCTGTGGCCTTGTGAATGCTGACCTGTTTAAAGGTCTTGCTGCGGAGAGCATGATCACACAGTCTTCCGGTATAGCAGCTCTCGGCTGTGTATCCCTTTGTAGTCTGAGCCAGTGTAGTACGATTTGATCTTAGTCCTGTATTGACGCTTTGCTTGTTTGATGGTTCGTCGGAGGGCATAGCGGGATTTCTTATAAGCTTCCGGGTGAGAGTCCCACTCCTTGAAAGCGGTAGCTCTAGCCTGAGTGTAGATGTAATCCATGGCTTCTGGTTGGGGTATGTACGTACGGTCACTGTGGGGACGACGTCATTGATGCACTTATTGATGAAGCCAATGACTGATGTGGTGTACTCCTCAATGTCATCGGACGAATCCCGGATCCAGTCTGTGCTAGCAAAACCGTCCTGTACCTTAGCATCTGCTTCATCTTACCACGTTTTTTATTGATCTAGTCACTGGTGCTTCCTGCTTCCTGAATTATGGTCCAATCTATCTGTATAGTCCCATACAGTGGGGCAACTCTTTGGTCTTGGCCATAGTGGAGTTTGGAGTGTGACTGTTTGAGGTTGTGGACAGGTGTCTTTTATACTGATAACAAATTCAAACAGGTGCCATTAATACAGGTAACGAGTGGAGGAAAGAGGAGCCTCTTAAAGAAGAAGTTACAGGTCTGTGAGAGCCAGAAATCTTGCTCGTTTGTAGGTGACCAAATACTTATTTTCCACCGTAATTTGCAAATAAATTCATTAAAAATCCTACAGTGTGATTTTCTGGATTTTTAATCATCATTTTGTCTGTCATAGTTGAAGTGTATTTATGATGTAAATTACAGGCCTCTCTCATCTTTCTAAGTGGGAGAACTTGCACAATTACTTTTTTGCCCCACTGTATATCCCGCTCTTTACTGCGCTTATTCGCAATAGCGTTATAATTATTTTTCACCTCTTAACGTAACTTCCTCCGACAACTAGCTGAATGCAAGATAATGTGACAATTAGCTGAAGGCAAGGTATTGTGATTACGCTGTAAATTAGACTTTTGCAGACACCATTTCAAACAGTGTGCAAACAAATCGCAATAAAACATTGGCAGGATTGACGTTTCTCATAATTTACCATCGTTAAAAGAATTTGGGCTTAGCCAAAGAGTTGTTCTTAAGTTTATGTTCTTATAACGAAGAGCGTCGTCACCCCGGACACAAAAGTTTTTCACTAAAAAAACATTCCACTCATAAATGAAAGTTTGTCAGATGTTTTCAGATCTCAAAAGAAAAGGAATGTCAAGACAGAACCACTTCCCATAACATCGTAGGGTTGTGGCTTCCTCCTGTCATTAGACGACTTAGAGGTCTGAAAACATCTGACAAACATTCATTTGAAAGTACAATGACACCAAGACAGCAAAAGTACAGAAAAAGAGATTACACAATCATTCTCAACTTGACACTTCATTCAATGTGACTTATTCAACTGAAGGAGTGCCGGACAGACAGAAAGGTCATGACCAGCAGATACATGACGTACCATTTATAAAAAGGGAAGAGATCTGTTTCTCCCTCTCGTTACAGTGTCCATTAGCCGTATCTAGGTGATTACTCTTTATCTGTCCGCTTCGCTGAGGGAGATCCGGGAGTGGAGGAGAAGAGAGGAATGAGGTTGAGAATAGAGGGAATGTCCTTCACTTGATCCCCATCTCTCTCTTCTCTCTCCAACCCTCTTTCTCTACCTCCCCCCCCCCCCTAGGGCTACTAGCTATGATAGTCTTCATGGTTGCCTTGCTGGTCTGAATATTGATTCGGCGGATACGGTTCAATCTTGAAACGGTCGGTTGGATCGTACTGTAGTTAGGCTGCGCTGCACATGGCTTATTGTGTGCGGTACTTTAATATTGCAGTTGCTCAGCATGACATTGATAGGGGAGAAAGACGGATGTGGTAACCACCAACTAGGGTGAGTAGGCTGTGGTTGAAATACTCACAGATAGATGGGTTATTCATATCTGACAAGATCAGAGAAGTGGCCGTTATCATAGAAAATGTATACGTCATACTGTATTATAAACCGGGTAGTTTGGGTCACGGATGCTGATTGGAAGAAATAGCATTTCGGCAGTGTATATCAGACAACATACCACAGGTATGACACAAAGATACTTGCTTACAGTTCTATTTATGTTGGTAACCAGTTTATAATAGTAATACTCAGGGGTTTGTGGTATATCAAATCAAATGTTATTGAAATGCTTACTTACAAGCCCCTAACCAACAACGCAGTTAAAAAAAAAATACGAACAAGAATAAGATATAAAAAGTAACATGTAATTAAATAGCAGGAGTAAGATAACAATAGGGAGACTATATACAGGGGGGTAGCAGTACAGAGTCAATGTGTGGGGGCACCGGTTACTCGAGGTCATATGTACATGTAGGTAGAGTTATTATTGACTATGTATAGATGATAACAACAGATACTGGCTGTATAGTAACAGGTTATTCTTAAGCAATAAGGCCCAAGAGGGTGTGGTATATGGCCAATATACCATGGCTAAGGGCTGTTCTTAGGCACTACGCGAAGCAGGATTCCTGGACAGAGCCCTTAGCCGTGGTATATTGGCCATATACCACACCCTTTAAACATCTGCTATCTGAGCAGCTAACCGATTTCTGGAGCTGTACATAGTCCATCGGTAAATATCCCACCCATTTTACCTACCTCATCCCCATACTGTTTTTATTTATTTACTTTGCTCTTTTGCACACCAGTATCTCTACCTGCACATGACCATCTGATCATTTATCACTCCAGTGTTAATCTGCTAAATTGTAATTATTCACCAACCTCCTCATGCCTTTTGCACACAATGTATATAGACTCTTTTTTTTTCTTTTTTTCGACTGTGTAAATGACTTGTTTATTGTTTACTCCATGTGTAACTCTGTGTTGTTGTCTGTTCACACTGCTATGCTTTATCTTGGCCAGTTCGCAGTTGTAAATGAGAAATTGTTCTCAACTAGTCTACCTGGTTAAATAAAGGTTAAATAAATAAAAAATGATATATATACACACAACACCCCCTCGGGCCTTATTGCTTAATAATAGCATGTTACTATATAGCCACTGTGTTACAATTCCGACACAAGTCAGTGCCTAAATCGACCATTTCAACCCTTAAGGGTACAAGTGCAAAGGGCTATAGGTCCAGTGCAGTCCAAAACCACATCTCCAAGTGTTCTAAGTATATATATTCCCACACATTTCCACAATCTAGTTCTAATTTACCTTGTGAATTAGCTATCCATTACGTTATCCCTACATTCTACTTGATGGTGAAATGCCCTGCTACATTGGCTTCACTGGTGTTCTGGTGGGCGAATAGAACAGACAAGCAGCAAACAAGTGATTTATCACTATCATTTGGCTCGTGAGAAATGTGAACGTGAATGATTCCTCCAGCTATAGATCATAGATCAATGAGGCGAGGCAGCTGAGCTCACTGTAAAATCTGCTCTTTCAATACACAGTCCCTCTTCGACAGCGAGATGATCGAAGAGGAGGAGCCTGTGTCTTATTGACCCTTCAATAAGGCAATGTGCCTCCAGCAAATCATTGTTAACGAGCAATTCATTCCAGGAACCAGCGCGGGCAACTTCTGGTTGATAGCGGCAAACATGACAATGGCTGTGTGTGTGTGTGTGTGTGTGTGTGTGTGTGTGTGTGTGTGTGTGTGTGTGTGTGTGTGTGTGTGTGTGTGTGTGTGTGTGTGTGTGTGTGTGTGTGTGTGTGTGTGTGTGTGTGTGTGTGTGTGTGTGTGTGTGTGTGTGTGTGTGTGTGTGTGTGTGTGTGTGTGTGTGTGTGTGTTTTGGTGGGGATAATATACAAAGAGAGGTTGGATAATGTAGACAGTGAGATGATAGATGATGTGTAGAATGAGACGATGGATCATGTGCAAGAGGTTGGATAATGTATACAGTGAGATGATAGATGATGTGTAGAATGAGACGATGGATCATGTGCAAGAGGTTGGATAATGTATACAGTGAGAGGTTGGATAATGTACACAATGCTGGGTAGAAATCTATAATTGGGATGTCTCACAGCACTGACTGCTAGATAAGAATTACAATGTGGTGTGGGAGAGAAAAGCTTATTAAAACTAATACATAGTAGTGAAGTTACTTAATTCCCCTTAACAAAGCCTAGGGGAATGAATGCCGTCACATTATAAATTCCCTCATTCTAAATAGTAATGTTTCACTGAGTATACAATGTCTTTTGGAATCAATACAACCAACCGAGGTATGGAGAGGTATTCATGCCAAAAGTACATTTAGCACATAGGCATATTTAAGGTAAATCGCTACCTCCAGTAAATGAGTGCAAGCTACTTTATTCTGAGCTGCCAGGTCTTCTACAGAAGTCACCATAATGTCGACGTTGTTGAATTATCGTCTTTGTTTTTACCACTTGCCCACACAATGCTGTTCATATCACTTGCAGTCATGTTTCATATCGTCATCCTCACACTTCACATGAATGCTTATCCTATCATCGTTATTGTGCCAATCAAACACAGTGATCCCACGTACATTGTTGTAGATTCAGAAAGCTGGAGTTGATATTTACTCAGCGTTTATTCACGCTTTCAGTTGTTTCATGCCACCAATGAACTAGATCTGGTTTTCTTTTAAATACTTTGAGCGGTGAATTGAGCCTGCATGCCCAGAATGCTTAGATCGGTGGGCTTTGCACTTTTCAGACTACTTTGTTGGTTCCATTGGCAGCAGGTGAGCTCATTCGAACGCAGCTAAAGTAACACAAATTATACATAAAAAGGACAAATATTATTTGGATCAAGGTCTGCAATTAACTGCTTTGCCCACACATTAAAGGTACGAGAAGGATGAGGAAGTGAGTCGAGGACATTAGATAATGCAGATCCTCATCTAACCCACTAATGTGGGAAGAAAACAAACCTCAGCTAACCTCCGGTATGACACCTTGTAGTTTGAGCTACAGCAAGTCCCGAGTGACTTACTAATGCATTACAGGGTGCAACCTGTGTCACCCATCAAAGCAGAGGTGAGTAGGAGTGGCAAGAGAGACGGGGGTGGAGGAGACGGGGGTGGAGCAATGGGAGGAGAGGGAAGAGGGAGGGGACATTGGACTGTTTCCCTCTTATGCTTCCTCGCTACCCACTGTATATCTGGTCCTCTGCATCAATCGCCTCCTCTCTTAACCGGTTTGTACAGTTTCTTTCCGTCTCCCTCTCCACTTTCTCTCCCTCTCTGTCCTCTCTCCACCTCCCTCACGCTTCCTCTCCCTCCCCTCTCTATCTTTCATCCCCCTGTCCCTCTCTCTCTTTCTATCAGCCAGTTCAGGGATAACGAGCAGAGGATAGGTGTCCCTGCCCCGGGTCAGAGCAGCTATACTGATGGCGCTCGGCGATGGCTGCGAGGGTGGGAGCGATACACCTCCCTCCCGTTAGAGTCTCTCGTTTACCCAGAGTGAACCCCCCCCCCCCCCCCCCCTCACTGAGCTTCGAGGGCAGGAAGGGAGACGGGCAGGTGGCAGGGATCTAAGGAACCCGCCGGAAGAATGAAGAACTATTCACATCTGGTGCATGCTTTGGTGTGGGGAAAAGCAGGGGGGGGGGGGGGTGATGAAGGAGGTAGAGAGAGGTGAGGAATACTGTATGTTATTCAGTCTATAATTATGCATTTTCATATCTCGTGAAGAAAGAAAAGTCAATGAAAGCGGGCAGGCAGACAGCTTTCTGGGAGAGGGTGGTTAGTGGGAACAATGAAGTTGAAAGGCGCTAGAAACACACACAATGGTCCAGCACCTCTAAAGAGAGTCATCCATCCATCCATAGATTCACATGTAATCTTGCAAGATGAAATCTCTTTAGATGCACTATCATTTTCTTTTCTCATCCATCCATATCTATAGAACAGTATAAACTACTATAAATTGCCTAACACACATGCGTTCATGTCATGTTAGGTGAGAGGTTGCAGAAAACCGATACCAACGACTCCCTCTGTTATTTACAAACGGAATCCACACTGTACCAGCTTAAAGTACACACCAGTTCCTCTTATTCCCTCGGTTATATGTCAGAGCATGACAAATGGCACAGGAGATAGTTGTATGTGTTTCCATTCCTCCTGAGATGATGTGAACTGTCATGTTTGTCATTTATTATCATGTCTTGTCCCTGTGCTCCCCATTCTATTCGTTTCCCTCTGCTGGTCTTATTTGGTTCTTTCCCTCTTTCTATCCCTCTCTCTCCCCCTCCCTCTCTCTCTCTCTCGCTCTCTCTTCTCTCTATCGTTCCGTTCCTGCTCCCAGCTGTTCCTATTCCCCTAATCATCATTTAGTCTTCCCACACCTGTTCCCGATCCTTTCCCCTGATTAGAGTCCCTATTTATTCCTTTGTGTTCCGTTCCTGTCCCGTCGGTTCCTTGTTTAGTATTCACCATGCTGTGATTGCGTATCGCCCTGTCCTGTCGTGTTTTTGCTGTGATTGTGTATCGCCCTGTCCTGTCGTGTTTTTTGCCTTCATCAGATGCTGCGTGTGAGCAGGTGTCTCTGTCAACTACGGCCTGCGCCTACCCGAAGCGACCTGCAGTCTGTGGCCGCTTCTCTTGTTATTCCCCTCTACAGACTAGAGGATTTCTGTTATTCCCTGTTTGGACTTGAATAAACTCTGTTTCTGTTAAGTCGCTTTTGGGTCCTCTATCACCTGCATGACAGAAGGAACCGACCAAGGAATGGACCCAGCGACTTCAGACGCTCGTTACACTGCCGTCAAGATCCAAGGAGCTATGCTCGGCAGACACGAGCAGGAATTGTCTGCTGCTCGCCATGCCGTGGAGAACCTGGCCGCTCAGGTTTCCGACCTCTCTGGACAGTTCCAGAGTCTACGTCTCGTGCCACCTGTTACTTCCTGGCCTGCCGAGCCTCCAGAACCTAGGGTTAATAACCCACCTTGCTACTCCGGGCAGCCCACTGAGTGCCGCTCCTTTCTCACGCAGTGTGAGATTGTGTTCTCTCTCCAACCCAACACATACTCTAGAGAGAGAGCTCGGGTTGCTTACGTCATTTCACTCCTTACTGGCCGGGCTCGAGAATGGGGCACAGCTATCTGGGAGGCAAGGGCTGATTGCTCTAACAAGTTCCAGAACTTTAAAGAGGAGATGATTCGGGTTTTTGACCGTTCAGTTTTTGGTGGGGAGGCTTCTAGGGCCCTGGCTTCCTTATGCCAAGGTGAACGGTCCATAACGGATTATTCTATTGAGTTTCGCACTCTTGCTGCCTCTAGTGAGTGGAACGAGCCGGCGCTGCTCGCTCGTTTTCTGGAGGGACTCCACGCAGTGGTTAAGGATGAGATTCTCTCCCGGGAGGTTCCTTCAGATGTGGACTCTTTGATTGCTCTCGCCATCCGCATAGAACGACGGGTAGATCTTCGTCACCGGGCTCGTGGAAGAGAGCTCGCTTCAACGGTGTTTCCCTGCTCCGCATCGCAACCATCTCCCTCCTCTGGCTTTGAGACTGAGCCCATGCAGCTGGGAGGGATTCGCATCTCGACTAAGGAGAGGGAACGGAGGATCACCAACCGCCTGTGCCTCTATTGCGGAGTTGCTGGACATTTTGTTAATTCATGTCCAGTAAAAGCCAGAGCTCATCTGTAAGCGGAGGGCTACAGGTGAGCGCAACTACTCAAGTCTCTCCATCAAAATCCTGTACTACTTTGTCGGTCCATCTACGCTGGACCGGTTCGGGTGCTACATGTAGTGCCTTGATAGACTCTGGGGCTGAGGGTTGTTTCATGGACGAAGCATGGGTTCGGAAACATGACATTCCTTTCAGAGAGTTAGAAAAGCCTACGCCCATGTTCGCCTTAGATGGTAGTCATCTTCCCAGTATCAGATTTGAGACACTACCTTTAACCCTCACAGTATCTGGTAACCACAGTGAGACTATTTCTTTTTTGATTTTCCGTTCACCGTTTACACCTGTTGTTTTGGGTCATCCCTGGCTAGTATGTCATAATCCTTCTATTAATTGGTCTAGTAATTCTATCCTATCCTGGAACGTTTCTTGTCATGTGAAGTGTTTAATGTCTGCCATCCCTCCCGTTTCTTCTGTCCCTACTTCTCAGGAGGAACCTGGCGATTTGACAGGAGTGCCGGAGGAATATCATGATCTGCGCACGGTCTTCAGTCGGTCCCGAGCCAACTCCCTTCCTCCTCACCGGTCGTATGATTGTAGTATTGATCTCCTTCCGGGGACCACTCCTCCTCGAGGTAGACTATACTCTCTGTCGGCTCCCGAACGTAAGGCTCTCGAGGATTATTTGTCTGTGTCTCTTGACGCCGGTACCATAGTGCCTTCTTCTTCTCCGGCCGGGGCGGGGTTCTTTTTTGTTAAGAAGAAGGACGGTACTCTGCGCCCCTGCGTGGATTATCGAGGGCTGAATGACATAACGGTTAAGAATCGTTATCCGCTTCCCCCTTATGTCATCAGCCTTCGAGATTCTGCAGGGAGCCAGGTGCTTTACTAAGTTGGACCTTCGTAACGCTTACCATCTCGTGCGCATCAGAGAGGGGGACGAGTGGAAAACGGCGTTTAACACTCCGTTAGGGCATTTTGAGTACCGGGTTCTGCCGTTCGGTCTCGCCAATGCGCCAGCTGTTTTTCAGGCATTAGTTAATGATGTTCTGAGAGACATGCTGAACATTTTTGTTTTTGTCTATCTTGACGATATCCTGATTTTTCTCCGTCACTCGAGATTCATGTTCAGCACGTTCGACGTGTTCTACAGCGCCTTTTAGAGAATTGTCTCTACGTAAAGGCTGAGAAGTGCTCTTTTCATGTCTCCTCCGTTACTTTTCTCGGTTCCGTTATTTCCGCTGAAGGCATTCAGATGGATTCCGCTAAGGTCCAAGCTGTCAGTGATTGGCCCGTTCCAAGGTCACGTGTCGAGTTGCAGCGCTTTTTAGGTTTCGCTAATTTCTATCGGCGTTTCATTCGTAATTTCGGTCAAGTTGCTGCCCCTCTCACAGCTCTTACTTCTGTCAAGACGTGTTTTAAGTGGTCCGGTTCCGCCCAGGGAGCTTTTGATCTTCTAAAAGAACGTTTTACGTCCGCTCCTATCCTCGTTACTCCTGACGTCACTAGACAATTCATTGTCGAGGTTGGCGCTTCAGAGGTAGGCGTGGGAGCCATTCTATCCCAGCGCTTCCAGTCTGACGATAAGGTTCATCCTTGCGCTTATTTTTCTCATCGCCTGTCGCCATCTGAGCGCAACTATGATGTGGGTAACCGTGAACTGCTCGCCATCCGCTTAGCCCTAGGCGAATGGCGACAGTGGTTGGAGGGGGCGACCGTTCCTTTTGTCGTTTGGACAGACCATAAGAACCTTGAGTACATCCGTTCTGCCAAACGACTTAATGCCCGTCAAGCTCGTTGGGCGTTGTTTTTCGCTCGTTTCGAGTTTGTGATTTCTTACCGTCCGGGTAGCAAGAACACCAAGCCTGATGCCTTATCCCGTCTGTTTAGTTCTTCTGTGGCTTCTACTGATCCCGAGGGATTCTTCCTTATGGGCGTGTTGTCGGGTTAACAGTCTGGGAATTGAAAGACAGGTTAAGCAAGCACTCACGCACACTGCGTCGCCGCGCGCTTGTCCTAGTAACCTCCTTTTCGTTCCTGTTTCCACTCGTCTGGCTGTTCTTCAGTGGGCTCACTCTGCCAAGTTAGCTGGTCATCCCGGTGTTCGAGGCACTCTTGCGTCTATTCGCCAGCGCTTTTGGTGGCCGACTCAGGAGCGTGACACGCGCCGTTTCGTGGCTGCTTGTTCGGACTGCGCGCAGACTAAGTCGGGTAACTCTCCTCCTGCCGGTCGTCTCAGACCGCTCCCCATTCCTTCTCGACCATGGTCTCACATTGCCTTAGACTTCATTACCGGTCTGCCTTTGTCTGCGGGGAAGACTGTGATTCTGACGGTTGTCGATAGGTTCTCTAAGGCGGCACATTTCATTCCCCTCGCTAAACTTCCTTCCGCTAAGGAGACGGCACAAATCATTATTGAGAATGTATTCAGAATTCATGGCCTCCCGTTAGACGCCGTTTCAGACAGAGGCCCGCAATTCACGTCACAGTTTTGGAGGGAGTTCTGTCGTTTGATTGGTGCGTCCGTCAGTCTCTCTTCCGGGTTTCATCCCCAGTCTAACGGTCAAGCAGAGAGGGCCAATCAGACGATTGGTCGCATACTACGCAGCCTTTCTTTCAGAAACCCTGCGTCTTGGGCAGAACAGCTCCCCTGGGCAGAATACGCTCACAATTCGCTTCCTTCGTCTGCTACCGGGTTATCTCCGTTTCAGAGTAGTCTGGGTTACCAGCCTCCTCTGTTCTCATCCCAGCTTGCCGAGTCCAGCGTTCCCTCCGCTCAAGCGTTTGTCCAACGTTGTGAGCGCACCTGGAGGAGGGTGAGGTCTGCACTTTGCCGTTACAGGGCACAGACGGTGAGAGCCGCCAATAAACGCAGGATTAAGAGTCCAAGGTATTGTTGCGGCCAGAGAGTGTGGCTTTCCACTCGCAACCTTCCTCTTACGACAGCTTCTCGTAAGTTGACTCCGCGGTTCATTGGTCCGTTCCGTGTCTCCCAGGTCGTCAATCCTGTCGCTGTGCGACTGCTTCTTCCGCGACATCTTCGTCGCGTCCATCCTGTCTTCCATGTCTCCTGTGTTAAGCCCTTTCTTCGCACCCCGTTCGTCTTCCCTCCCCCTCCCGTCCTTGTCGAGAGCGCACCTATTTACAAGGTACATAAGATCATGGACATGCGTTCTCGGGGACGGGGTCACCAATACTTAGTGGATTGGGAGGGTTACGGTCCTGAGGAGAGGAGTTGGGTTCCGTCTCGGGACGTGCTGGACCGTTCACTCATCGATGATTTCCTCCGTTGCCGCCAGGATTCCTCCTCGAGTGCGCCAGGAGGCGCTCGGTGAGTGGGGGGTACTGTCATGTTTGTCATTTATTATCATGTCTTGTCCCTGTGCTCCCCATTCTATTCGTTTCCCTCTGCTGGTCTTATTTGGTTCTTTCCCTCTTTCTATCCCTCTCTCTCCCCTCCCTCTCTCTCTCTCTCGCTCTCTCTTCTCTCTATCGTTCCGTTCCTGCTCCCAGCTGTTCCTATTCCCCTAATCATCATTTAGTCTTCCCACACCTGTTCCCGATCCTTTCCCCTGATTAGAGTCCCTATTTATTCCTTTGTGTTCCGTTCCTGTCCCGTCGGTTCCTTGTTTAGTATTCACCATGCTGTGATTGCGTATCGCCCTGTCCTGTCGTGTTTTTGCTGTGATTGTGTATCGCCCTGTCCTGTCGTGTTTTTTGCCTTCATCAGATGCTGCGTGTGAGCAGGTGTCTCTGTCAACTACGGCCTGCGCCTACCCGAAGCGACCTGCAGTCTGTGGCCGCTTCTCTTGTTATTCCCCTCTACAGACTAGAGGATTTCTGTTATTCCCTGTTTGGACTTGAATAAACTCTGTTTCTGTTAAGTCGCTTTTGGGTCCTCTATCACCTGCATGACATGAACTATGACAGTAATTCTGATAATGTCTCTCGGGTCTGAAAATCAGGGGAGATGGGAGTATTTCCATGGTAACTGTGTCAAGTGCCACTAATGTACAGTACATGGTGATATATGGTGTGTTAGAAGACTATTATAGCAATTAAATCCTAGCTGGGCGGCATCGCAACATAGAAGGGCACTGATATCATGGATATACTTTAGTGAAGAGTCTAGGGCCCGTCCCAAAGGCACCCTATTCCCGATAGGGACCTGTTCAAAAGTAGTGCACTAAATAAGGAATAGGGTGCCATTTGTAACAAACTCCTAGACTGCTTGATGATCTATGCTGATCAAACAAATATTGAATAACAACAAAAAAAGTATTAATCCAAGTACTGTACAGGCAAGATAAACCAGTGTGAATACGAAAATATGTTTACTAACAAAATGAGCAACACTCCAGACAAATGTGTGTCTCTTTTAGTCTGAAAACAAGTGTTAGGATTTTCTGACTCCAGATGCTTGCTTACACATATCAATTACAGTCTGTTAAATAGTTTTACGAATAATGTGGGATGTCGAGCAAATGTACCACCGTGCCACATTTTATTAAATTGTTATTTTCCTCAACAGCTGCATTTCATTGAGATCAATTAGTAGAAAAATTCCCAAAGAGATTCATCTGGCGATATTGAATTTCAATAACCTCTGTGTAGGAACATGTCAAAACAACATCATTAGTGAATGGTTCAGGTACAGGTATGTGGGATCTGGCAGCTCTGTTATGGTGTGGGGCGCATTTTCCTGGCATGGGTTGGGTCCACTTCAAACCCTTAGAGGGCCAGGTAAACGCCAGTACATAAACAGCCATTCTGGGTAATCACCCATGGTGAATCCTTTATATCCTGATGGGTGTGGACGACAACGCCCCCAATCCACTGAGTGGTTTGATGAGCATAAAAAACCGATGTCATCCATTTTCCACTGCCGTCTCAGACACCGGATCTCAACCCAATTGAACACTTAAGGGAGATTCTGGAGACAACGTTTTCCACCACCTTCAACAAAACACCAAATTATGGAATTTCTCTTGGATTCTGTCCTAGAGTTGCGGACACTTGTAGAATCCATTCTGGGGGGGTTTGTGATGGCCCAAAGCCCTATTATTAAGAAGACACTCTATGTTGCTGTTTCCTTTATTTGGGAATTACCTGCATCTATCCTTGGGCTCTGGATATTCTCCACGTAGGCTGAGAGGAGTGTGTGTGGGTGTGTGGACTCGCAAGAGAGGGGGAGAGCAGTACAGGTCAACAACATATCAATCATAGTGGAGAGGGTAACATGCCACGTGGGCTATATTTTCACAGCGAGGTTTGACGACCCCAATATACTTTCTGTCACCTCTCCTCCCTGCTGACTCGAGTGGTAGGGAATGAAAACGAAAACCCAGGTTTTCAGATTGTATATCAGCAATATTGTATTACATGGGGGGGGCTCCATTCTCTTTGCTACCTCTCTCCCATCTCAGATCTTCTATTCAGCACAGTCAGTTTGGCTACACTACAGTGACCACATTATCCCACAGCTATGGTGAAACACAGCGGGATTTCTCCATACTGAGAAAGACTGGTAGAAGAATCGATGCCTGTTTTCACCAGATACCTTTGAACAATAAAAAAATGAGTTTTTATTATGGTCATGGGGATTGTTTTCTTCTTTCTGATCCTTTATTTCACCAGGTGAGTTCCATTAAATCTCTTTTTTAAGGGAGTCTGGTGCCGTAAGAATCCCGTCAATCTTACATGATGGCCAAGATTCCATTTGTCCGTTTTCTCTCTCAAAAACTGACCCGGAGTGAACTAGCTGACAGAGAACGGGTTAAAGAGACAGCTAACAAACAAACATGGCGGCGGTGGACAGGGCAAAGGAGAGGTTTCTTCACAGGGTTGGTTGTGACTGGTCAGGACAGGAGAAACTGAAGAGTTCTACTTCTTCCCCACTGAAAGCTCCTGCAGGAAGGCCTGGGATACTGTGGCTGCCCAGCCTGCCCTGGGCCACTGAAACACTCCAGTTGGACCCCGGTAGACTCTCAAGTGTCTGTCAACTCAGCTCCGGGGTATCTGGGGGACTCAGAGGTGTAGAAAGAAGCGAAAGAGCAAAAAGGGCAACATGTCTCACTGAGGAGCCCTTGAGGTGACACTTCTGACCTGGGTGGGAGGTAAGATTAGCCCCTGGCTGTCCAATCGCCGTGGCCGCCCCACATAGCGGATCTGTGCCAGGGAGAGACAAAGCAAGCTGCTGGCCTAAAACCATGACCTGTAGTCAGTGTCTTGTGCCGTTAGAAGTAGGACAACAAGACAAAAAACTTTCACCAACGTTTTATGTTGGATAACATAGAACGAGATTACGAGTAGACAAAATGTAGGCAGCAAGCACAAAAAGACAACCAATTATACCAGACCGGTAACGAGGATTTAAAAGCGCAAGAAAGCGAAACACAAAATAGATCCAGGCTGATCCGGAAGAGGTAGCATACGTAGAGGGAAGGCAGGAGCGGAAGACGACAAGGCCGAACCTTGGAGTTTTACATTTGACATCCATCACTTTAATGTACAAAATATGGTTGAGCGCACCAAATAATGGAATTGAGGATTTACAGTGCAGAGAGAAGGTGCTTTCGAGAGCATTAAAAAAAACTGTATATCAGAACACCTGTTGTTTCAGCTAATAGCATAAGCATTTGTGTCTTACTTTGACTACGAATGAGGCAATGTGCTTTTATGCTGTAGAAATGAGACTTTGCTTCTCCTAAATGTCATGTGCAGGTATCCAGGGGTGGTGATGTTTGAAAATCAAGGCCAAGGGTAGGAGTGGTTGAAAGGTTTCTCTCATATTGGGGTATGGTTGTGATGTAGTTGGGGGATTTGTTGTCCGACGACCGAGCAAAACAAAATTGCTGCAGGCTCAGCTCCTCTTACCCTTCTGTCTCGGTCCAGATGGCGGTTAAAGACCCCCAAATATTCCTGTTCGTCCTGGTAAAAATAGTTGAAGACTACCTCAGTGGCAGACTATACTCAAAGTGGTTATGTTACATTGTGAGGACAAGTTGTGTACGTTGTATTAACGCCTCCGATACGGCGTAAATATTCTCACTGAACCAACGGAGTGCTTGACCTACTGTATATCAGCAATTGATTGAATTATACAGCCAATAATTTAGGATGTAAATAAAGCCGTGGACAAATAGCCCCACGTGCAAATAAACTACGTGAAGGGAATGGGCTGGCATTGGACTGTGGCACGAAATTCATAAATATACCTAATGGCTCCATTTAATGGACAGAGATTCATTCTTCTTCTTCCTCCCCATTCCTTTCTCCAAACTGATTGGTTTTGAAAGATTGAGATGATAAGGATCTGCGATATAAATGGGGAGGCTGTGAGAAATCTCATTTGAAAAACCAAGGGGGAAGCATAGCCTTGTAAACAAAATTCTATTTCACATTGTTAAAAGGTAATTTGTCTCCATCGTGAGCTGGCAGAGCCTTCATAAATAAAACAATGCAGTGTCTCAGGTGAGCTAAGTCTCTCTCGCTCTCTTTCCACTGCTTTTTCTCCACTCTGTGTCATTTGCTCTCCTTGCATGCAAATCAGAAAGCAGAGAAAGAATGCGGGGGGGGGGGGGGGGGGGAATAAACAGATAAAAGTTGGCGCTGGAGGAGGACTGTTGAGACTTTCTTGGGAAGTTGTTTGTAAAATGGACGACAGGGAAGTTGAATATCATTGTCATATTTACTAGGTCTTGACCAGTTTACACATGTAATGTGCTATAGTGTTCATCAGGACCATGCTCAGACCTTTCAGGGGGCAGGTGGCTAGCCTGGATATGTAAGTATATGGGGGTTAGCTTGGGTTCAGACTACCTGTGCTGCTGCTGCCCTGACACACATGTCCAACTCCCGACCGAAGAAGAGACGGAGTTGGATCAGAGGGTCCAGGTTGTGAGACACTTCCATTTTTTGGCAACTATCTCCAGCTTTAGCAGTTTTTCACAATTCCTGACATTTAATCCTAGTAAAAAGTCCCTGTCTTAAGTCAGTTAGGATCACCACTTTATTTTAAGAATGTGAAATGTCAGAATAAAGTGATTTATTTCAGCTATTATTTCTTTCATCGCATTCCCAGTGGGTCAGAAGTTTACATACACTCAATTACACTGCTCAAAAAAAATAAAGGGAACACTTAAACAACACAATGTAACTCCAAGTCAATCACACTTCTGTGAAATCAAACTGTCCACTTAGGATGCAACACTGATTGACAATACATTTCACATGCTGTTGTGCAAATGGAATAGACGACAGGTGGAAATTATAGGCAATTAGCAAGACACCCCCAATAAAGGAGTGGTTCTGCAGGTGGGGACCACAGACCACTACTCAGTTCCTATGCTTCCTGGCTGATGTTTTGGTCACTTTTGAATGCTGGCGGTGCTTTCACTCTAGTGGTAGCATGAGACGGAGTCTACAACCCACACAAGTGGCTCAGGTAGTGCAGCTCATCCAGGATGGCACATCAAGAGACGTGGAGGAGGCCTTAGGAGGGCAACAACCCAGCAGCAGGACCACTACCTCCGCCTTTGTGCAAGGAGGAGCAGGAGGAGCACTGCCAGAGCCCTGCAAAATGACCTCCAGCAGGCCACAAATGTGCATGTGTCTGCTCAAATGGTCAGAAACAGACTCCATGAGGGTGGAATGACGGCCCGACGTCCACAGGTGGGGGTTGTGCAAGATTGGTAAATTCGCCACTGGCACCCTGTGCCCTTCACAGATGAAAGCAGGTTCACACTGAGCACCTGTGACAGACGTGACAGTCTGGAGACGCCGTGGAGAATGTTCTGCTGCCTGCAACATCCTCCAGCATGACCGGTTTGATGGTGGGTCAGTCATGGTGTGGGGTGGCATTTCTTTGGGGGGCCGCACAGCCCTCCATGTGCTCGCCAGAGGTAGCCGGACTGCCATTAGGTACCGAGATGAGATCCTCAGACCCCTTGTGAGACCATATGCTGGTGCGGTTGGCCCTGGGTTCCTCCTAATGCAAGACAATGCTAGACCTCATGTGGCTGGAGTGTGTCAGCAGTTCCTGCAAGAGGAAGGCATTGATGCTATGGACCGTTCCCCAGACCTGAATCCAATTTAGCACATCTGGGACATCATGTCTCGCTCCATCCACCAACGCCACTTTGCACCACAGATTGTCCAGGAGTTGGAGGATGCTTTAGTCCAGGTCTGGGAGGAGATCCCTCAGGAGACCATCCGCCACCTCATCAGGAGCATGCCCAGGCGTTGTAGGGAGGTCATACAGGCTACGTGGAGGCAACACACATTACTGAGCCTCATTTTGACTTGTTTTAAGGTTGGATCAGCCTGTAGTGTGGTTTTCCACTTTAATTTTGAGTGTGACTCCAAATCCAGACCTCCGTGGGTTGATAAATTTGATTTCCATTGATAATTTTTGTGTGATTTTGTTGTCAGCACATTCAACTATGTAAAGAAAATATTTCATTTATTCAGATCTAGGATGTGTTATTTTAGTGTTCCCTTTATTTTTTTGAGCAATGTAGGATTTGGTAGCGTTGCCTTTAAAATTGTTTAACTTGGGTTAAATATTTCGGGTAGCCTTCAACAAGCTTCCCACAATAAATTTGTCCTATTCCTCCTGACAGAGCTGGTGTAAGTGAGTCAAGTTTGTAGGCCTCCTTGCTCGCACAAGCTTTTTCAGTTCTGCCCACAAATGTTCTATAGGATTAAGGTCAGGGCTTTGTGATGGCCACTCCAAAAACTTGACTTTGTTGACCATAAGCCATTTTGCCACCACTTAGGATGTATGCTTGGGGTCATTGTCCATTTGGAAGACCCATTTGCGACCAAGCTTTAACTTCCTGACTGATGTCTTGAGATAATGCTACAATATATCCACATAATTATCCTTTCTCATGATGCCACCTATTTTGTGAAGTGCACCAGTTCCTCCTGCAGTAAAGCTCCCCCCACAACATGATGCTGCCACCCCTGTGCTTCACGGTTGGGATGGTCTTCTTCAGCTTGCAAGCCTCCCCCTTTTTCCTCCAAACATAAATGATGGTCATTATGGCCAAACAGTTCGATTATTGTTTCATCAGACCAGAGGATATTTCTCCAAAAGTACGACCTTTGTCCCCATGTGCAGTTGCAAACTGTAGTCTGGCTTTTTTATGGGGGTTTTGGAGCAGTGGGTTCTTCCTTGCTGAGGGGCCATTCAGGTTATGTCAACATAGGACTCGTTTTACTGTGGATATAGATGGTTTTGTACCCGTTTCCTCCAGCATCTTCACAAGGTCCTTTGCTGTTGTTCTGGGATTGATTTGCACTTTTCTCACCAAAGTACGTTCATCTCTAGGAGACCGCAACATTTGATTTTCCCATGATGTCAAGCAAAGACGCACTGAGGTTGAAGGTAGGCTTGGAATACATCCACAGGTACACCTCCAATTGACTCAAATTATGTCAATTAGCCTATCTGAAGCTTCTAAAGCCATGACAATTTTCTGGAATTTTCCAAACTGTTTAAAGGCACAGTCAATTTAGTGTATGTTTAACTTCTGACCCACTGGAATTGTAATACAGTGAATTATAAGTGAAATAATCGGTCTAAACAATTGCTGGAAAAATTACTTGTCATGCACAAAGTAGATGTCCTAACCAACTTGCCAAAACTATAGTTTGTCTACAAGAAATTTGTGGAGAGGTTGAAAAATCTAAGTGTATGTAAACTTCCGACTTCAACTGTGCCGGGTTCACCTTGGGGTCATGATAGGGGCTGTACCAAATGTTTGATGTATTATAATCATTGATTATGCGTATCTTGTATTAATAGAAGGGGAAGGGTTATAAGATACCTCCCTCCTTAGAGGGTCTTATACTACAGATTAACAATATATATTCATTATAATGTTTAATATTGTTCCACCGTCTATTCTAGTCTCTGCCTCTTATAAAGAAACGGTCTGAGAGATTTATGACTGAGACAGAACTCTGCAGGGGAGTGTAAGAGATGAGACTAGTCAGACATTCCACTATAAATCAACTTGGGGAGTGGACATTTACTGCTGAGCTTTTAGATAACACTGAAACTCTTGTTTGTATAGTTGTGTAGTCATGGGTTTGGTCTCATGAGCAGAAGGTAATGACGTAGGCAGTGACATCACTAAGATATATGACTGTAGGCATAATAAAACAACTCTGACCTTTTTCTATTTTGCAGAACTTACTCAGAAACATGTGTGCTATGTTCCTGTAGTCAACTTCTGTCTGCAATTGCATTAATAAATGATTGATTTACTTAGATATTGTCTGAATGCTAATTTCACCAATGAGCCAATGATTGACAAGGAACAAGGAACTAATCCCAACCACTGTATGTGGCAGGGTCTACAGACAATCACAGATTACAAAAAGAAAGCCCCCTCGTGGATAGCGGCGTCTCGCTCCCAGATAAATTAAACAACTTCTTGGCGCGCTTTGAAGACAATACAGTGCCACCGACATGGCCCACTACCAAAGACTTTGGGCTCTCCTTCAACGTGGCCCAACGTGAATAAAACATTTAAACGTGTTAACCCGCGCAAGATTGCCGGCCCAGACGGCATCCCTAGCTGCGTCCTCAGAGCATGCGCAGACCAACTGGTTGGTGTGTTCACGGACATATTCAATCAATCCAGATCCCAGGCTGCTGTCCTCATATGCTTCAAGATGGCCACCATTGTTCCTGTTTCCAAGAAAGATAAGGTAACTGAACTAAATGACTATCTTCGATCATCATGAAGTGCTTTGAAAGACTAGTCAAGGATCATATCACCTCCACCCTACCGGATACCCTAGACCCACTCTAATTTACTTACCGCCCCAATAGGTCCACAGACAATGCAATCGCCATCACACTGCCCTATCTCATCTGGACAAGAGGAATACCGATGTAAGAATGCTGTTCATTGATTACAGCTCAGAATTCAACAGCATAGTACCCTCAAATCATTAAGCTTGAGACCCTGGGTTTCGACCCTGCCCTGTGCAACTGAGAGGGCCACACCAATGTGGTGAAGGTAGGAAATAACATCTGCACCCCACTGATCCTCAACACTAGGTCCCCACAAGGGTGGGTTCTCAGCCCTCTCCTGTAGTCCCTGTTCACCCATGACTGCGTGTCCATGCATGCCTCCAACTCAATCATCAAGGGTGCAGACGACACTACAGTGGTAGGCTCGATTACCAACAACGAGACAGTCTACAGGGAGGAGGTGAGGGCCCTCGGAGTGTGGTGTCAGGAAAATAACTTCTCACTCAACATCAACAAAACAAAGGAGATGATCGTGGACTTCAGGAAAGAGGGAGCACCCTCCTAACAACATTGATGGGACAGTAGTGGAGACGGTGAAAATGTAAAGTTCCTCGGCGTACACATCGCGGACAAACTGAAATGGTCCACCCACACAGACAGCATGGTGAAGAAGGCGCAGCAGAGCCTCTTCAACCTCAGGAGGCTGAAGAAATTTGGCTTGTCACCTAAAACTTCTACAGATGCACAATTGAGAGCATCCTGTTGGGCTGTATCACTGCCTTGATTTGTCATTTTAAAGAACAATTTTAAAGAACAATCACTTTAACAAATGTGTGATGAACGTGAATATTATTTGATGGCGTGATTAGATAGAAGAGTATTCTCATTATTTAAGTCATTAAACATCTATCTTTCTATTGAAAAACTTTTTACATTCTTTGGCAAATCAAATCCAATTGTATTTGTCACATACACATGGTTAGCAGATGTTAATGCGAGTGTAGCGAAATGCTTGTGCTTCTAGTTCCGACAATGCAGTAATAACCAACAAGTAATCTAGCTAACAATTCCAAAACTACTACCTTATAGACACAGTGTAAGGGGATAAAGAATATGTACATAAAGATATATGAATGAGTGATGGTACAGAGTGGCATAGGCAAGATACAGTAGATGGTATTGAGTACAGTATATACATATGAGATGAGTATGTAAACAAAGTGGCATAGTTAAAGTGGCTAGTGACACATGTATTACATAAAGATGCAGTAGATGATAGAGTACAGTATATACGTATACATATGACATGAATAATGTAGGGTATGTAAACATTATATTAGGTAGCATTGTTTAAAGTGGCTAGTGATATAAAAAGTGGCTAGTGATATAAGAGGTTCTATCTGTGATTGCATCCTCCTAAAAAAAAAAGATGTCCAAATGTCTTAAGGTTTTGATACTCTGCACTTTAGGTACCTTTAAGGTGAAGACCTGGGTTATAAAAGAAAAATGTACGACAAAAAAAGTTCTGATATGTGAAAACTTTAATACTCAATATCACAGAACCTTATAGTCCGAAGGTCTTAATGTTACATACTAGACCCACCCCCATCAGTTTACAAACAAGAACAGAGCCAGACCCTTTGACCTGGAATATTATGTACACCCAAGTCATTATTGTGCCAAGCTGGTCATGTGTTTATGGGGGACTATGACACTGCAGTGTCATTACAAGAGATTCAGCCATTAATAGAGATTCAGCCATTAATCAATCAGAGATGTTGACCCGACGCAGTGCAAAGAACTCCGGCCCGCCAAGAGCTTTTGAGACTTTAACACCTCCTCCTTGCACAAGGTTACCCACAATCCCCGCCGTATTTCACCCGCCCCATTTTCTATCCGAAAGACAAGTGCTGCGTGACTACCTGCCGTTTGATATGAGTTAAGGAAGCACTAACAGTTAATGTAGCGTTCATTGAGCGGGGAGAGTCGTCCGACAAAGGGGGCTTCTTAAATCTTAAATCACAGCCTGCGTCCACATGCAGATTCAATTAGCAAGATTTACATTGGTAATCCCACTTTGATGGGAGGCCGGCGCTGATGCCGCCAGCAAGTTGAGAGACAAGGTGGTTGTCTTTCCTCTGATCTGATCCACCTCCAGTCAACCTTTTATGAGTCTGTACCAACAAAACACATTAAAGTTAACTTCTTGCAGCTCCATTAAAGATGAGCAGAGGACGTGTGATCACCCCACACAGTCTCCTTCACAGACAGCAAAGTCACCGCCTCATCGAGCATTTGCTCAAGCCTGCTTGCCTGAAGTGCCAGAATGGGGGGTCTCACAGTGGGGGGGGGGGGGTCTCGCAGTGACTCTCTGTACTGAAGCCTGTAACAAGTACAGTTTTGTCAGTCAGATCAGCCTGCACAGTGACAGGTCACAAGCAGCCAGGGGCTACAGGCTGTAAGTGGAGGATCAACCAGACAGTCAGTGAGAACACGTCCATCTGCCTGCCGCCTGCTCCTGACAGGCAAAGAAAAGGGACACAAAAGAAACCTCTAATCTAAGTAACTCTTCCTGCTGCTGCTGGTCTCTCTCTCTCTCTCTCTCTCTCTCTCTCTCTCTCTCTCTCTCTCTCTCTCCCTCCCTCCCTCCCTCCCTCCCTCTCTCTCTCAACACTCCAGACCGGTGATTTGAAATATGATGGTGACAAATTCAGCAAAGCTCTGTCTGATATTATAAAAAAAGACTCCATTCCCATGGACAGTGATAAGTGTAGCGTATGTCGTTAATGGATCACACGTCAAGATGGATGGCGGCGTCAACGGTGATAGGCTCTCAAGGAACGGTCGGTAATCACGTTCGGAGGAGAGAGAGAGAGAGAGAGAGAGAGAGAGAGAGAGAGAGAGAGAGAGAGAGAGAGAGAGAGAGAGAGAGAGAGAGAGAGCGCAAAGTCAACACAAAGGCAAAGGAGTTAAAACAACATGGCACGAAGAAACAAGCACTTGAAAACAATGACTGGAATTCTGATATTGATATGAAGTCAAGACAAGGTGTCGGACCCGCACAAAACATTTGGCCTCTTGGTTTCAATGGCACAGTCAAGACTCGCAGCACTTCTATGAGAATGTACTGCCGTTCTGACAGCCGAGCGCTCTTTGAATGGCGCAACTCATCTCCGACAAAGTGACACAAGAAACACATTAGCCACATCGACCATATGTGAAGTGACATCTCCCGATGTATCCTTCCTCACCACCACCCGTCTGCATTTCCCATCTCCCTCTCCGTGTACTTAGACACTGCCACACCTAGCCTGTTGATGCAGACACTTAAGGTCCTCCAAGTACTCTCCTCCATGACCCGGAAGCCAATAAGTAGTCGAGGAGAGCGGCAATTCGTTAGTAGGCAAAGGTAAGACGGTCCTCCCCTCCTTGATATCCTCCTTTTGGCGAGGAAGCACAAATGTATCCTACCGGAGTCCAGCGAGGAAATCAGTTTTGACATCTGCCAAACCCCCTTTGAATCAGCTATTGTTTTCCCGAAGGAAAAAAGCATTCAAACATTGCATAGGTAAAAGGATAAGTAACATATCGCTTTTCAATGTCTTGCACATTTTGAACTAATTTAGTTTCACTTTATCCATTTTTGGTATACCACCCTGTAAACATATATTGCCTGATGACACGCGATTAGAGAAGTCTCATTTTATACAGTGCATGTTTGTCGACTTTTCCTCTCATCACCTCCTCAATTACCTTTGACCTTTTTCAAAAGGAGGTCAGAGAGGATGGAGGAGAGATGATGCAGGAATTGAGAAAATCCGACTGAGAACAGGCCATGAGAAAAGATGAGGAGAGAATGGAGAAAAAAACAATGATCCCATGATTTGCAAGCTGATTTCAAGTGTAATCAAGAAGCAGTTCTCTGGGTGTTGTGGAGCTCTGACACCCATCTCTAATCTTCTCACTGGCGGGCTTATGCCCGTCAATAGTAAAATCCCAGTTTTTCCACCCTGGCCCACACCGCCGCCGATTGTGCGGTAAAGCACACCTGTGTGGTGTCAATCAACGCTAACTGGGGCGCGTTCACTTAGATCTAACCGCGCGTCAATCAACTGGCAGGCGCCGTGGCAACAGCAACAGTATTCTCTGTAGGATTAAGCTGGCTGTTAATTTGGCTGCTAGCAGCTGAACAGAATGTGGAGTGGGGAAATAAAGTGAAAAAGAGGGAGGTGGAGAAGAGGAGGGGGTGGAGAAGAGGAGCGGGGAGGAGGGAAGAGGGGAAAAATGAATGTGTGATTCCTGTGTTTAAGATTGGGAATGACATCCCCTTGGTTGTGTGTGGGGGAGGGGGGGGTGGAGAAACTTAACGGAATTATTCACTGAGACATAATTAAATGCACTGTGAAACTTTAAATCATCTAAATAAATAGCTTTTCTCAATTACGCTACCTTTCCTCCTCTCCTCCCATTTCCTCGTGAAAAAAATAAATAAATTGCATTACAGTCTTTCAAACCGTGGGTTTTACATGAATGAAAATGTTTAGGGCGGTCCATCGTTGCAAAATAGATATTTATTGAAATTGTCATATGAAAAAGTAATGATTATGATTTGCCTTCCTCATTACTTGGGTAGAGAGAGAAAAATGAAGTCAAGTTGTTTGATAGATAAATAAGAGAGAGTGCGAGAAGAACACCAGTCATCCGCCTAGCTAGAACTGCATATTATATTTCAGTTATAGCTAAATAGGCATTTCCCATTTTTAGAGTGCGAGTGTCCCTCCCAATATCAACATTGCAAGCGCTAACCAACCATACTTAATTTGATTGGCTTAGAGTTAAAAACAACCACTTGTATACCGTGGTGTGGTGGCAGGTTGTCTCGGCTTGAGCTTTTGAAAACGCAAATGTTGTGTAGAGTGACACACTGGCTTGACTACTAAAATCCTGTTTGACTAATACTTACTTAAACTGCTTGCTGTGTGTTTAGTCAACTAATATATGCAGTACACGCAAATATCAACATACTAGGCTCATCCATATTGCAAAAGGCATCATCTAATGCGCAATTGTGTTGAATCTCGCCATTCGTTCATTTTGGTAGAGCGTGTCCCCTGATTATCAGCGGTTGTCAAAAACACGTGGGTCTCATTTACGATCCTCTTCCTCAGTAGTGTGTAGCGATTTCTACGAGATAAAGTCTAAATGAGTATGACATCCTGGCATTTAAAGCATACGAAATTCATGACATTTCGCATACTATCATGATGTATACATGTATATGTATATACATGTATACATATACTATCATGATGTATACATGTATTTAACTGTAAAGCCAAAAAACAAATAATGTCCAAGCGCTTTTGAATATCTGGGCAGACTCCAGCATCCAGAGGCAACTGGATTCTTTCACCAGGAATGAAAATTTGATACATTGCCCAAAACTGGAATCCATCGGTCAGTAAAATGGTGCAGGGAAAGAAGAAACTCAAACAAGAATATAAAAAGACCACAACAACAACAGTGGTTCAGACAGCGATATTTGAAGCCATTGACACAGAGCAGCGATGATCAGAACGGTAATACATAGTAATTCGTCTAAAAACAATCTAGCTAGCTACCAATGTCTTCAGCGTGTGTGTGAGCACTGCGCGAGGCATGAACCAGGTTCGACAACCATTTTTTTTTTAAGTATACCTTAATTTAACTAGGCAAGTCAGTTAAGAACAAATTCTTATTTACAATGATGGCCTACCAGAATTAAAAATATAAGACGCACATCACAACAAGAGACACCACAACACTACATAAAGAGAGACCTAAGACAACAACATAGCATGGTAGCAACACAACATGACAAAAGCACAACATAGTAGCAGCACAAAACACGGTACAACCATTTTTGGGCACAGACAACAGCACAAAGGGTAAGAGGGTAGAGACAACAATACACCATGCGAAGCAGCCAAACTGTCAGTAAGTGTCCATGATTAAGTTTTTGAATGAATACTTGATGTTATCCAGAGGTTCTGACTTCAGATCAGATTGTCACATGTACAGTGTTGGTAATAAAACAATATAAATAGCACTATATACAGTACCAGTGAAAAGTTTGGACACACCTACTCATTCCAGGGTTTCTTTGTTTTTACTAGTTTCTACATTGTAGAATAATAGTGAAGACATCAAAACTATGAAATGACACATATCAAATCATGTAGTAACCCAAAAAAGTGTTCAACAAATCAAAATATATTTTACATTTGAGATTCTTCAAATAGCCACCCTATGCAGTGATGACAGCTTTGCGCACACTTGGCGTTCTCTCAACCAGCTTCATGAGGTAGTCATCTGGAATGCATTTCAATTAACTTACAAGGGATCATTGTCCCCCGCGGGAGGGTTGAGCTAACGTGCGCTAATGTGATTAGCATGAGGTTGTAAGTAACAAGTACATTTCCCAGGACTTAGATGAACAAGAATTTAAGCTTGTCTAACTGCACTGTTCAATTTATAGTAGCTATTACAGTGAACGAAACCATGCTATCGTTTGAGGAGAGTGCACAGTTATGAATTTGAAAATGTATTAATAAACCAATTAGACACATTTGAGCAGAATTGACATTTTGAACAGAAATGCAATGGTTCATTGGATCAGTCTAAAACTTTACACATACACTGCTGCCATCTGCCATCCAATCTACATGTCACCTAAACTGGAATAACAATGTGGTCTCTCACATATCAAAGATTTTAAAAATGTGCACTTTCTTTCATCAGATCTAATGTGTTATAGTCTCCTACAATAATTTCACATTTCCACAAATTTCCCTTGATGAAGGCAGTTCAATTTGGGTGTCATTTTAGGCAAAAATGTTTAAAAAGCGTCCGACCATGAAGAGGTTTTTAACCAGGTGTGCCATGTTAAAAGTTACTTTGTGGAATTTATTTCCTTCTTAACGCATTTGAGCCAATCAGTTGTGCTGTGACAAGGTAGGGGGGGCATACAGAAGATAGCCCTATTTGGTAAAGGACCAAGTCCATATTATGGCAATAATAGCTCAAAAAAGCTAAGAGAAATGACAGTCCGTCATTACCTTAAGACATTAAGTGAATCAACCCGAAAAATTTCAAGAACTTTGAAAGTTTCTTCAAGTGCAGTAGCAACAACCATCAAGCGCTAGGATGCGACTGGCTCTCATGAGGACCGCCACAGGAAAGGCCAACATGTTACATGTGCAAACAGAGTTGAAGAAACATCTATACCACCTTTACTCCACGCACTGAGACACATACAACGCTCTCCCTCCATTTGGCAAATCTGACCATAATTCTATCCCCTGATTCCTGCTTACAAGTGAAAACTAAAGCAGGAAATAACAGTGAATCGATCAATGTGGAAGTGGTCAGATTGTGCAGATTAATGTTTTTATTCAACTAGGCAAGTCAGTTAAGAACAAATTCTTATTTACAATGACGGCCTACCGGGGAACAGTGGGTTAATTGCCTTGTTCAGGAGCAGAACGACATGTGTTTACTTTGTCATCACGGGATTTGATGCTAAACCCAGACAGGAATATGTTCGAGGACTCATCCGATGGCATTGAGGAGTATTACCACATCAGTCACTGGCTTCATCAATAAGTGCATCGATGACGTTGTCCTCACATACATACCCTACCAGAAGCCATGGATTGCAGGCAACATCCGCACTGAGGTAAAAGGTAGAGTATCTGCTTTCAAGGTGTGGGACTATAACCCGAATGCTTATAAAAGAATCCCGCTATGCCCTCAGACAAACCATAAACAGGTCAAACGTAAATACAGGACAAAGATTGAATACTACTACACGGGCTCCAATGCTCGTCCGATGTGGCATGGCTTGCAAACTATTATGGACTACAAAGGGAAGCCCAGCCATGAGCTGGCCAGTGACCCAAGCCTACCAGACGAGCTAAATTACTTCTATGCGTGCTTCGAGGCAAGCAACAATGATGCATGCGAGCACCAGCTGTTCCTGGACAACTGTGTAATCACGCTCGCCGTAGCCGATGTGAGTAAGACTTTATACAGGTCATCTTTCACAAGGCTGCAGGGCCAGATGGATTACCAGGATGTGTACTCCAAGCATGCGCTGACCAACTGGCATTGAGGAGTATTACCACATCAGTCACTGTCTTCACTGACATTTTCAACCTGTCCCTGGCCAAGTCTGTAATGCCTACATATTTCAAGCAGAACCCCATAGTCCCTGTGCCCATGAACTCTAGGTGTCTAGCCAGACACCTAGGTATTTGTAGTTGTCCACATATTCGAAGTCAGAACCATCTAGAGTAGTGATGCTAGTCGGGCGGGCGCGGGCAGCAAACGGTTGAAAAGCAAGCATTCAGTTTTACTAGCATTTAACAGCAGTTGGAGGCCACGGAAGGAGTTGTTGTATGGCATTGAAGCTCGTTTGGAGGTTTGTTAACTTTTTAGGGATAGGGGGCAGTAATTCAGATGTTTGGATGATTGAGGTGCCCAGTAAACTGTCTGTTAATCAGGCCCAGAAGCTAGGATATGCATATAATTGGTAGTATTGGATAGAAAACAGTTTAATGTTAAACTGTTAAAATAAAATAATCTGTGAGTATAACAAAACTGATATAGCAGGCAAAAACCCAAGGAGAATCCATCTGGAAAAATATTTTAGGGAGGTGATACCATTTAAAATGCCTGTCTATGGGGAAATCAATGGAAATCCTCCCCGATTGCAGTTCCTATGGCTTCCAGCAGATGTCAACAGTCTTTAGAAAGAGTTTCACGCTTGTTTTTTGACAAATTAGCTAGAATTTGTAGTTTTTTTAAGTGGCTCCCATTTTGGTTGTAGTGTTGTGGTGCGCGTCGGTGAGAGCGCGCACTTCGTTATTCATCTCCGGTAATGAACATATTATTCTCAGTCTGAATAGTATGTTCATTTATTATTTATTTACATATTAGGGTACCTGAGGATTGATTAGAAATGTTGTTTGACTTGTTTGGATGAAGTTTATTGGTAACTTTCGGGATTAATTTGTATGCATTTTGAATGAGGGAAACTGGATTACTGAGTCAAGCGGTTGGAAAATGTTTAATGCTTTTGTATGCGGGGCGCTGTCCTCAAATAATCGCATGGAGTGCATTCGCCATAAAACCTTTTTGATATCTGACAAAGCGGCTAAATTAACAAGAAGTTGAGCTTTTAAACGATGTAAGACACTTGTATTTTCATGAATATTTAATATTACGAATTTTGAATTTCACGCTCTGCAATTTCACCGGATTTTGGCCAGGTGGAAGACTAGTGTGCCACCTAGCCCGAACAGGTTATTAACAGTGTCCAAAAAAGGGCCAGATGTATACAGAATGGTGTCGTCTGCGTAGAGGTGGATCAGGGAATCACCAGCAGCAAAAGCAACATTGTTGATATATACAGAGAAAAGCGTCAGCCCGAGAATTGAACCCTGTGATACCCCTATAGAGACTGCCAGAGGTCCGCACAACAGGCCCTCCGATTTGACACACTGAACTCTGTCTGAGAAGTAGTTGGTGAACCAGGCGAGGCAGTCATTTGAGAAACCAAGGCTTTGTCTGCTGATAAGAATACGGTGATTGACAGGGTCGAAATCCTTTGCCAGGTCGATGAAGATGACTGCACAGTACTGTCTTTTATCGATGGAGGTTATGATATCATTTAGTACCTTGAGCGTGGCTGAGGTGCACACGTGACCGGCTTGTAACCCGGATTGCACAGCCGAGAAGGTACAGTGGGATTCTGAATGGTCAGTGATCTGATGAATAACTTGTCTTTCAAAGACTTTAGAAAGGCAGGGTAGGATGGCTATAGGTCTATAACAGTTTGGGTCTAAAGCGTCACCCTCTTTGAAGCGAGGGATGACTGCAGCAGCTTTCCAATCTTTAGGGACCTTGGACAGACTGGTAATAGAATACTCCAAGATGGCGTAGCACTGCAGGCGTGTTTTGTTTGTATTTTTGTATATATTTCAATTTTATTTTCAATCTTTTCTCCATTTTAGTTCAATTATACCTTCTGGTAACCTGCCTCACCCAATGTGATACGGAACTGATATTATTTTGAATTTCTAGACCTTATAGCAAGAACCACCTAGCCACCAGAAGCTAACCAGCTAATTAGCTACAAGCTATTTAGTCATTGCTAGCGGCCTTTACCTTCTGCAAAGGTACCAGCCCTTTTTTAGCTTGGATAATACTTGCCAGCCTACCAGACTGTCTCTCCACTACAATGCCGGATTCCTGCCATAATCCCTGGACCATTCTCCTGATTTTCACAGCTGGCTAGCACCCACCGAGTTACCCAGTACCGAAGCTATCCCTGAGGCCCACCTCACGGCCTACTCAGTTGTTCACCCGGACTCCTCCCAAACACGGCTGGAACACACTACTACACCGGATCTTTGCCCGTAAATTCTGGACCTTGGCACCGGATCACCCCTGCTACTGAGTGGCTATAGTGGCTAACGCCCCTGCCCCAAAGCTAGCACCAGTTAGCCATGAGCCCGGCACATCTCCCGGATAGAAAACTAAATTACTACAACTACAATACCTCTTTCACCATCTGGCTTGGATCCTTAGTCGACACGGCGCACCACCACGACAGGTCTGCGGATGAATACTCCATCCGTTGTGCCTTCAACCGGTCTCCGTCGGACGTCGGAGCAGATGCTTCTACTAGCCCCGGGCTACTAACTTTTAACGCTGTGTCGCCCGCGTGCTAGCGTAGTAACAACTACTCGGCGGCTTAAATGTTCCATCTATTGTTGTCCCCTGGACCCTATGATCACTTGGCTACATAGCTGATGCCCGCTGGACTGTTCATTAATCACGGTAATCCATTCTGTTTATTTTTATTTATTTAAAAAATATATATTAGTATTATTATTTTTTTTAATCTGTCGGCCCCAGCTGCGAACTCAGGCTCTGTGTGTAGTTAACCGACCCCCTCTGCCCATTCATCGCCGTTTTAGCTGATTAGCTGTTGTTGTCTCACCCGTTGTTGTCTTAGCTAGCTCTCCAAATCAACACCTGTGATTACTTTATGCCTCGTTGTATGTCTCTCTCATATGTCAATATGCCTTCTATACTTTTGTTTAGGTTAGTTATCATTGTTTTAGTTTACAATGGAGCCCCTAGTTCCACTCATTATACCTCTGATACCTCCTTTGTCCCACCTCCCACACATGGGGTGACCTCACCCATTATAACCAGCTTATCCAGAGATACAGCCTCTCTTCACACAACCTCTCATCAGTGCCTGGGCTCACCTCCGCTGTACCCGCACCCCACCATACCCGTCTGCACATTATGCCCTGAATCTATTCTAACACGCCCACAAATCTACTCCTTTTATTCTCTAACCCTAATGCTCTAGGGGACCAGTTTTGATAGCCTTTAGCCATACCCTCATCCTACTCCCCTTCTGTTCCTCGGGTGATGTGGCGGTAAACTCGGACCCTGCGTGTCCCCAGGCACACTCATTTGTTGACTTCTGTGATGAAAAAAACCTTGGTTTCATGCATGTCAACATCAGAAGCCTCCTCCCTAAGTTTGTTTTACTCACTGCTTTAGCACACTCCGCCAACCCTGATGTCCTTGCCATGTCTGAATCCTGGCTTAGGAAGGCCACCAACAATTCTGAGATTTACATACCCAGCTACAACCTTTTCCGTCAAGATAGAACTGCTAAAGGGGGAGGAGTTTAAATCTACTGCAGCGAAAGCCTGCAAAGTTCTGTCATACTTTCCAGGTCTATACCCAAACAGTTTGAACTTCTAATTTTAAAAATTAATCTCTCCAGAAATAAGTCTCTCACTGTTGCTGCCTGCTATCGACCCCCCTCCGCTCCCAGCTGTGCCCTGGACACCATTTGTGAATTGATCGCCCCCCATCTAGCTTCAGAATTCATTCTTTTAAGTGACCTAAACTGGGATATGCTTAACACCCCGGCAGTCCTACAATCTAAGCTAGATGCCCTCAATCTCACACAAATCATCAAGGAACCCACCAGGTACAACCCTAGATCCGTAAACATGGGCACCCTCATAGACATTATCCTGACCAACTTTCCCTCCAAATACACCTCCGCTGTTTTCAAACAGGATCTCAGCGATCCTGTTCCCATCCGCTATGGGCCCACGGTCAAACGACCACCCCTCATCACTGTCAAACGCTCCCTAAAACGCTTCTGCGAGCAGGCCTTTCTAATCAACCTGGCCCGGGTATCCTGGAAGGATATTGACCTTATTTGTTTCCCGCTGCCCGTGTTGAGGCAGGTGCATGATAATGGTCCATTCTAAATCAAATCTCACACATATATTATTTAGTATATGTAAAGACAAGATTAAATCAAGAATAGTCTGATGGATGACAATATTAGCCTATCAGTTGTGAATGATGCCCAGCATAAGGCAAGAAACAATGCCTTTTGTAACTTTCGTATCACAGTGGTAGAAAAGGTACCCAATTGTCACACTTGAGTAAAAGTAAAGATACCTTAATAGTCAAAGTAAAAGTAACCCAGTAAAATACTACTTGAGTAAAAGTCTAAAAGTATTTGGTTTTAAATATACTTAACCTCTTGAAACTAGGGGGCACTATTTTTAACCGCCTATTTCTCAGGACCAGATGCTAGAATATGCATATAATAATTGACAGCTTAGGATAGAAAACACTCTAAAGTTTCCAAAACTGTAAAAATATTGTCTGTGAGTATAACAGAACTGATATTGCAGGCGAAATCCTGAGAAAAATCCAATCAGGAAGTGACTCTTATTTTGAAACCCCTGTCTTCCTATGCATCTCTAATGCCCATTGAAAGGGATATCAACTAGATTCCTTTTTCTGTGGCTTCCCTGAGGTGTCTACAGCCTTTAGACGTAGTTTCAGGCCTTTATTTTAAAGAATGAGCGTAAACAACTACATTGCGTCAGTGGCCAGCTGAGGGCTCTGAGTGATTCTTGCGTAAAAGACAGGAGGTAGTCATTTTTCCTCTCGCTCCTACTGAAAAGCCAATTGTCCCGGTTGATATATTATCGAATAGATATTTGAAAAACACCTTGAGGATTGATTATTTAAAAAAACATTCGCCATGTTCTGTCGATATTATGAACATAATTTGGAGAAAGAATTTGGAGAAAAAAATTGCCGTTGTCCGCTATTTCCGTTAATTTGACTGCTTTTCGTGACCAAGCTTCCTGCTGCTAGCTGGACATAATGCTATGCTAGGTTATCGATGAACGCTTGTCTTGCTTTGGCTGTAAAGCATCATTTCAAAATCTGAGATGACAGGGTGATTAACAAAAGGCTAAGCTGTGTTTCACTATGTTTCACTTGTGATTTCATGAATATGAATATTTTCTAGTAATATTTTTTCACCGTTGCGCTATGCTAATTAGTGTAGTTGATGACAATTCTCCCAGATCCGGGATGGGTAGTTCTAACTTAAGTATCAAAAGTAAATAGAATTGCTAAAATGTACTTAAGTATCAAAAGTAATTGTAGAAATCATTTCAAAGTCCTGATATTAGCAACCCAGAGGGCACAATTATTATTTTCATTCACGGATAGACATAATTTACATGTTCTCTTCATAAGCGTGGGAATTGGACCATTTTCCTGTCAAACTGTAACGAGTAACTTTGGGTGTCAGGGAAAATGTATGGAGTAAGAAGTACATTTATTTTCTTTAGGAATGTAGTGAAGTAAAAGTAGGCAACAATATAAATAGTAAAGTAAATTAGACACCCCCCCCAAAAAAACTTAAGTAGCACTTTAAAGTATTTTCACACCACTGGTCGCACACCTCAAGTAGCCTAGCCCACAGGTTAATATGTTTTGCTAAGATTTGTTTCACATCTAAAGTGGCCAAATAACTTCTTAAAATTAAACACATTATTAATCCATTTTACAAAGGGTGGTTAGCCTAACTGGCATAGGAGGCAGAGTTTCAAGTTTGGCATATAAAATGCACCTTTATAATAAAAGCATTACATTCATAATCATATATGCAGTCACTTTTGATCATGGTGTTTTCCCGCTCATGGAACATTCGAATGTATAGCCTACTGAACACTTTAAGCTGAACGTTCTGATCTGTTGCGTCGGCCACATTGCGTAAAAATACGTTTTTTTTAATGCTAGTGTTTGTATTCATTTGGGATCTATCGCATCCCACAACTGTCCCAGACTATGTTTGGAATATTTATTTCGCGCACAAAATAGGTGAACTTTTGTTTCACTGAATCTCCATCTGTATATTTTGTTAATTGATCTTGGCTGGGCAAATAAGTGGAGGTGATCGATGTGCAAACGAATAGATGAGCCATCACTGACCAGTAACATTTAGCAGGCTATAAATGTTGCTTAAATCAAGAGTATTGCTAATGACTTGCACACTCCAAAAGCCAGCAGAGGTTGATTCATTTTCTATTGGTATGATCAAGATTAATTGGGACTAACGCCCTACACCTGTTCCCGACAAGGCGTCGAATCTACGCCTAGGCGTGGCTCATTGAAGGCTTACACCCACGTTGTGCAAGAGGTATAATTTATAGGTCCGCCGTAGAGCGCATTTTACGTGGGACGTAGAGTTACGACCAACAGATACAACCGGACCCAGGACTTAAATGTTCTAAGGACTATATCCAGATATGTAACATTGGAAAAGGGAGCCATTTCCTCCGAATCGGTCTCGGACTGAGCCCCCTCACAGTACAGCAGTAATGATCATTCAGTAATCAAACTTCACCCCAAGGTCCAAAAAGCCATTATGCTGTAATGCGATACAGCTCACACAAGTCAGAGTAATGCAATGTTGCCTCATAACAAATAAGGGTTTCATAGCTAAAGGAGAGGCAGATGTGTACAATATGCAATAAGCAGATAACAATAATGAAGAACTTGTTAGTACATCAGTGTTTGGAGCTGCTATTTATTCTAGAAACAGGGGGGGGCTCCTTTTATAATTGCATTCCCATTAGCAGTAATATTATCCTGACGTCTCACACTAAATTATTTTGACTCTTTGTCATTTGCTACATACTTTAGTCTGAGACCACCACAAATGCCTTCAATGATGACAAAGTGGGGCACGAGAGGCATGGTACAAAACAAAGTAACGTCGATTGGATCAACGCTAGCCAATCAGAGTATCAAAAGACAATGACACACCCACGTGTGTTCTGGCTCAACCCATTGGTTTCTGGACCAATTAGATGACCCCGATTGTGCTCACAGTCGGTGAAGAGTCGGGCTTTGTACTCCGATCCAGACTCAGTGAGGAGAAGAAACTAACGTCCGTCCGTGGGTGTGGCTAAGCGTTTGACTGGTGCAAGGAGTCTGGTTAGCCAGGCAACAGTAATGAACCAAAAACATAAATATTTTTGGTGATGAGTTAAACTCTACAAATGCACAGTTTATAATGAGTAAGAAAGGGGGCACCTGCGCTCCGATGCAATTCTAGGCCCTTGTGTAGATTGGGACTTAATCTGCACAGGATAGAAATGAAAAAGCTATTATTGTAATTTGTATATTGGGATAGCAACAAAACAGCTGTTGGATGAACAGAGCCAGAGCCTTGGGAAAGAAAAATAACAGGCTTGAAATGGGATTGGATTGATAAAGAGCACAAGATAGATGGTCCCTGATCATTCTTCTTAGCAGATAATTGCAATTTCATACCTTCGATTATTTCAGACCTGGCTGCAACAGCTGCTGCATGTACTGTACTTAATGGTCCCAATTAGTAGACAAAATTACCTGTTTGGGGGTTTGTGGAAAGTGTAGTCTGGATGAAAAGGGAAATGCTGATTCTTCTCTATGGGGAGAGTCAGTGATATTTGGTTTGATCCAAAATTACACACTATTCCCTACGTTGTGCACTACTTTTGACTAGGGCCCATAGGGTTCCATTAGGTATGCAGACTTGGTTTTCAAAGGCAAGAGATCCTATACCTTGAAATGGGATCCAATTAAATGCATTAGCAGCTAAGGCTTTATGATCACCTCAAATGTTGTTACTTTGAGTGGCTATGAAACACTGGCTCTCCACAAAAAAAACTCAATATGCGACATACAACAGATGGCAGTGGCAAATGACCCCCTTCGGGCCATGGTCAAAAGTAGTGCACTATATAGGGAACAGGGTGGCATTTGGGACACACATAGTATGTGGTAATTGGGTTACATGGAGAAATATTAGCATAAGATTCCCATGTGTACATCTAATTGTGACATTGTGTGTTTTTCTGTTTTCAAAAGGATTGCCGTTTTCTCTGACTATAGTTGTACTTTTGTCTCTCTCCGCCGTCAAACTATTGAGGGTATAGTTAGAAGTATACCCAACCACACCGCCCCACCTCATACTCTTCTTTCTGATAGAAAATGGATATCTGAGTTTCATCACTATGTCTCTGCTGTCCTTGTCTTTGGAAAAAAAATAACACTGCTGTTGTGTCCCCTTGCTCGCTCTTCTCTCCCCCCCCACTCTCTCTCTTTTCAGATTCATAATTATTTCAAAGGGCGCGAGCGACATCAAAGGACTCCTCGTCGGAAGGAGTTGTCTCTTCAAAGTGCCACATCTCCAGTCTCTCGCCACAACTCTCATTCCAAACAAATATAATTCAATGGATTGCCAGGGAGGGAGGTGGAAGAGGCAGGACACCCATCATTAATATGAATTCTTATTTCCCCTCTTCTAGATATTCTAATAGACATACAATGTCAGGTTATTTAATGTAAAGGAGATGAGAGTGTGTGTGTGGGGGGGGGGGGCAGGCAAAGGAGAGGCAGATTCTTCTAGGGGGGTTGATACGGGTACTAGCTAATGAACAGATTTACCTTTAACCTCACCCATATGCTATCAATAAGGAAGGTCCTTTTTTGACCAATACAGTATATCCATGTCAGACTGTTACATAATTTTTGACTCCCACATATAGTGTGCATATCCAAAAATAGAAACAATTTCTTGTTATCCTACTAGTGCTGAGCAATTAACCGGAATGTTGGTCAATTAGTTGTTAAAAAAATAATAATAATAACCGAGGTAGGTTCAATTATTTGAATTCCATTTAGTTCGTTTTTTTCTTCCGGTGAGACCGATGTTCAGTTTCTCTAGAGATAAATCAGATGAACTATGAACGGTGTGATGTACTAGGGAGTTGTAGTTTCCAACAGGACAATATTATTTTTCAGCGCAAGAAACGGTGGTAATCAACGACAATAACCTTAATCCATTGCGCGGCCGCTTAAAATTTGAGTCTGTGCTGAGCAGACACGGAGACAGAAGAGAACACGTGATCAAGAGGGATAGAAAGCAGTTGCTTTGCGAGCCTGAAAATTCGCCAGCTACGGTATGTTAGGTTAGTGTGGGGGAGAGAAAGAAAAGAAGTATGCAGGATCGGGAGGGATAGAGAACAATTGCTTTGCGAGATATCTAGCTGAAATTACATGATCTTACTGATTGACCGTTGGCATTCAGCAGTCATAAAAGTATGCCTTATTTACTTTGAAGAACTAATAAAAGCGATTTTGTCAGACAACATGGGCAGCAGCTCTATAGAGATGATGGTGATTTGGAATGATAAAGTCCTCAAATAAAACAAATATTTTATTAATGTGAATAAAAGGTTAATAAATGATAAGCAGGAAAGGGTAACTAAATATTAGGAAGGTGTTCTTAATGTTTTGTACACTCAGTGGACAGTTCATTCAGAAAGTATTCAGACCCTTTGACTTTTTTACATGACAGCCTTATTCTAAAGGGAATTAAATTGTCCCCCCCCCCTCCTCAATCTCCACACAATACCCCATAATGACAAAGCAAAAATCGGTTTAGACATTTTTGCAAATGTATTACAAATAAAAGAACACAGAAATATCAAATGTACATAAGTATTCAGACCCTTTACTCAGAACTTTGTTGAAGCACCTTTGGCAGCGATTACAACCTCAAGTCTTCTTGGGTGTGAGGCTACAAGCTTGGCACACCTGTATTTGGGGAGTTTCTCCCATTCTTCTCTGCAGATCCTCTCAAGCTCTGTCAGTTTGGATGGGGAGCATCACTGCACAGCTATTTTCAGGTCTCTCCAGAGATGTACGATCTGGTTCAAGGGGAGCTCTGGCTGGGCCTCAAGGACATTGAGACTGGTCCCAAAGCCACTCCTGCGTTGTACTGGCTTAGCCAAATACATTTAAACTCAGTTTTTCACAATTCCTGACATTTAATCCTAGTAAAAATTCCCTGTCTTGGGTCAGTTAGGATCACCACTTTATAAGAATGTGAAATGTCAGAATAATAGTACAGAGAATGATTTATTTCAGCTTTTATTTCTTTCATCACAATCCCAGTGGGTCAGAAGTTTACACACTCAATTAGTATTTGGTTGCAATGTCTTTAAATGGTTTTACTTTGGTCAAATGTTTCAGGTAGCGTTCCACAATAAGTTGGGTGAATGTTGGCCAATTCCTCCTGACAGAGCTGGTGTAACTGAGTCAGGTTTGTAGGCCTCCTTGCTCGCACACGGTTTTTCAGTTCTGCCCACACATTTTCTATAGGATTGAGGTCAGGGCTTTGTGATTATCACTCCAATTGTTGTCCTTAAGGCATTTTGCCACAACTTTGGAAGTATGCTTGCCCAGAGGGGGTGGTACGAGGTACTAAAACTACACACACACACACACACACACACACACACACACACACACACACACACACACACACACACACACACACACACACACACACACACACACACACACACACACACACACACACACACACACACACACACACACACACACACACACGGTGGGATAGAGAAGAGGACAGGTTGTGACGAAGGGTCACACACATCCCTGGGGCCCTGGGTCGCCTATGGGGCCTGGAATGACACAGGGGAACTCTGAACTGAGTGGAGCAAAGCAGTGCTCAAATAGTATTTTGAGGGCACAGAGAAGGTGAGAGCCGGGGCATACAGAGAAGAATCACCTCAGTGAGCCCTGCCATCCGTAGAGGCGGAAATGTGGCCCAGCTATAGATTTCAGATCGGGCTCAGATAGAGGGCGAGAAGAGAGGGAGGAACAGAGAGAGAGAGAGAGCAGCCATCATTACTGTCAGGCAAAAGTTCAAGCTGATCAATCTCACAACTAAATAAAACTCACCCTCATCTTCTGCGGGGCCCTTCCTATGAGCTCTCCATCGCTTGCACCGCAAGGGTGCCTCAAGGTTGCCTTAATGGGCTTATACTGTATGTCTTACAGAAAGAACTGAAGTCTTAAACTATCCTCGATTATGCTGTGATATTATAAATGTGCTTCTCATCGTATTAAAGGTTCTGCTGTAAAAATGGGGTGGCCGGGAGTCTGAGATTTTGCAAATAAAGTCTTTGAGGATGTTGTGAGCTTATCCCCATATGCACCAACCTGTAGGGCTAGGCTATAAGAGCCATGGACTGTGTCCCAAATGGCACCCTATTCCCAATACAGTGCAGGGCCCATATATATATATATATATATTTATATATATATATATATATATATATATATATATATATATATATATATATATATATATATATATATATATATATATATATATTTATATTTGAGACACACACTAGCTCAAGCCTGAGAGTGCAGTATACTCCTGTTATATCACACACACACTACACCACCACAATGGCCAACCGGGCTAATTGTGCCCTGGTCAAAAGTATTGCATTATATAGGGAATAGCATGCCATTTGGGACGTATACTAGGTCTGGAAGAGAGCTTCTGAGATGTATTTATCATGAATGCTTTAATCTGCCAGTACTTAGAGTAGCAGCGTGGTGTGCCGTGCCAGAGTCCCTTCGAGCACCAGAGTTTAATGCACAAACATCTGCTCCAGCCCTATCTCAAATCGGTCCAGGGCCTGCTTAATCAATGCATGCAGCTAACTACACACAGACACCCCAAAACACACTCAATGCTCTCAACAACAACAAAAACACAATCACAATTGCGCACTCACACGCTAAAGAGCCAAATTGGTCAGACCAGGGTTGAATAGTCCTTAGCACTGGTACATCGTGTTTGAGTTTCTACCAATAGGAAGGGAGGAGCAAAATGTCTTGGTTAGATTTGCCCAAAAGTAGGGCGGGGCAGGGCCTTGTTTGCGTCACGGAAGTTAGAGTAGCAGCGATCCAGAGTTTTGCCAGCAGCGTACTACAGTCAATATGCTGATAGAAAATTTTAGAACAAGGCTACCTAAATTCTTCGTTACAATCCCCAGCAAAAAGAAATGCAGACTCAGGAAATATGGTTTCCAGTTTGCATAAAGTCCAGTGAAGTTCCCTGAGGGCCGCCGTGGTATTGGCTTGAGGGGGGATACCCAGCTAGCACAGTGGTTCTGGGCCGACTCCGGCTGAGAGTCGTGGCACTCGGCTTAGAGTCAGACTCGGCCGACATGTGGCCCGAGTCTGGGCTGCATTCGGTAGTATTACGTATGGCTAGGAAGCAGGGATTGTGCTCGTCCTGATTCTGGTGCGAGTTTTCTGTCCCAAATGTATTACTTGGGGCTCGGGCCAATTGTGGCTACTCTCTGGCAGATGATTACACGGGCTGCTTTTTAATAACATTTCATTATTTCCATATTTTCTCATTGCTTCTGTGATCCCCCCCAAAAAACTTAACATTGAAATTAAATTCTTTAAGAGTTCTGTTTGCGGGCCAGGCGCATGTATGCGGACACTGTGTTTCGGAGGACGCACAGCTCTTTGCCTCTCCTGAGGGCGCACCGGAGTTGGCAGCGATGGGACAAGACAATTGGCTATGACAAAAGGGGGAGAATTCTTTAAAATAATTTTATGTATAGTAATATTTAAACTACTTTGTATACATTTATTTACATTGGGCCACTTCTGGGGGGAGATTCTGTTAAGATGTCGGCAAAGTCGGCTGAATTCTGGTAGACGGAAACAAACGATTCAGTCAATAATTTTTTTCCCGGCCCAGTCCTACACCCAATTCAATCTGCTCCGGCCCCCCGGAAGAGGGCCGCTTCTGGGCCGATTCCTCATTGCAAGCTGGGTATACATGGCTGTGACAATAACCAAGAAGAATTATCTTGGGAGATAATACGGTCTTCTGCATTTTATTTTGATTAATTCTCGGTCGGGTGAACAGAAGGACATGAGTTCCTATATGTTGTTACGATTACACCGCCTGGTACAGCAATTGCACCACACACAACCACAAGGCTCTCCAGAGGGTGGTGCGGTCTGGACAACGCATCACCAGGGGCAAACTACCTGCCCTCCAGGACACCTACAGCACCCAATGACACTGGAACGCCAAAAAGATCAAGGACAACAACCACCCGAGCCACTGCTTTTTCACCCTGCTACCATCCAGAAGGCAAGGTCAGTACAGATGCATCAACACCGGGACCGAGAGACTGAAAAACAGCTTCTCTCTCAAGGCCATCAAACTGTTAAATAGCCATCACTAACACAGAGGCGCTGCTGCCTACATAGAGACTTGAAATCATTGGTCACTTTAAGAATTCCACTTTAATAATGTTCACATATCTTGCATTACTCATCTCATATGTATATACTGTATTTTATACCGTCTATTGCATCTTGCCTATGCCACTCTGTCATTGCTCATCCATCCATCTAAATATCTACAGTTGAAGTCGGAACTTTACCTTAGCTAAATATATTAACTCAGTTTCACAATTCCTGACATTTAATCCTTGTAAAAATTCCCTGTTTTAGGTCAGTTAGGATCACCACTTTATTTTAAGAACGTGACATTTCAGAATAATAGTACAGAGAATGATTTATTTCAGCATTTATTACTTTCATCACATTCCCAGTGGGTCAGAAGTTTACATACACTCAATTAGTGTTTGGTAACCTTGCCCTTATATTATATAACTTGGGTCAAACGTTTCGGGTAGCCTTCCACAAGCTTCCCACAATAAGTTGGGTGAATTTTGGACAATTCTTCCTCACAGAGCTGGTGTAACTAAGTCAGATTTGTAGGCCTCTTTGCTTGCACATCCTTTTTCAGTTCTGCCCACACATTTTCTATAGGATTGAGGTCAGGGCTTTGTGATGGCCACTCCAATACCTTGACGTTGTTGTCCTTAAGCTATTTTGCCACAACTCTGGAAGCATGCTTGGGGTCATTGTCCATTTGGAAGACCCATTTGCGACCAAGCTATAACTTTCTGACTGATGTCTTGAGATGTTGCTTCAATATATCCACATCATTTGCCTCCCTCATGATGCCATCTATATTGTGAAGTGTACCAGTCCCTCCTGCAGCAAAGCAGGGTCAGAACATGATGTTGCCACCCCCATGCTTCACGATTGTGATGGTGTTCTTCGGTCTTGCAAGCGTCCCCCTTTTTCCTCCAAACATAACAATGGTCATTATGGCCATCAGACCAGAGGACATTTCTCCAAAAAGTACGATCTTTGTCGTCATATGCAGTTGCAAACCGTAGTCTGTTTTTTGTATGCCGGATTTGGAGCGGTGGCTTCATCCTTGCTGAGCGGATTTTCAGGTTATGTCGATATAGGACTCGTTATACTGTGGATATAGATACTTTTGTACCCATTTCCTCCAGCATCTTCACAAGGTACTTTGCTGTTGTTCTGGGAATGATTTGCACGTTCATCTCTAGGAGACAAAACACGTCTCCTTCCTGAGCGGTACGATGGCTGTGTGGTCCCATGGTGTTTATACTTGCGTACTATTATTTGATAAGATGAAGGTGGTACCATCAGGCATTTGGAAATTGCCCCCAAGGATGAACCAGACTTGTGAAGGTCCGCAATTTCTTTCTGAGGTCTTGGCTGATTTATTTTGATTTTCCCATGATGTCAAGCAAAGATGCATTGAGATTGAAGGTAGGCCTTGAAATACATCCACAGGTATACCATGAATTGACTCAAATCAGAAGCTTCTATAAAGCCAGGACATAATTTTCTGGAATTTTCTAAGCCATTTAAAGTCACAGTCAACTTCGTGTATATTAACTTCTGACCCACTGGAATTGTGATACAGTGAATTATAAGTAATCTTATAAATAATCTGTCTGGAAACAACTGTTGGAAAAATTCTGTGTCATGCACAAAGTTGATGTCCAAACTGACTTGCCAAAACTATAGGTTGTTAAACCTCTTGATTGTAGGGGGCAGTATGTTGATGTTTGGATGAAAAACGTACCCAAATGAAACTGCCTATTTCTCAGGCCCAGAAAACACTAAAGTTTCCAAAACTGTCAAAATATTGTCTGAGTATAACAGAACTGATATTGCAGGCAAAAACCTGAGGAAAATCCAACCTGGAGGTGCTGTTTTTCCTGAAAGCTCTCTGTTCCATTGCCTGCCTTTGCTCCATTTAAAGCGATATCAACCAGATTCCTTTTCCTACTGGTGTGAACAGTCTTTAGACAGTTTCAGGCTTTTATTTTGAAAAATGAGCGAGAAAGATCACATCGCGTCATTGTATGACTGGGTGCCAGCAGCGTTTTGCATGTGCAACAGCTTGGAGCAGCCATTTTCACTCTCTCTCCTAAGCTACAGTCCCGGTTGAAATATTATCGATTATATATTGTAAAAACAACCTAAGGATTGATTATAAAAAACGTCTAACATGTTTCTACGAACTTTACGGATACTATCTGGAATTTGTCTGCGATGTTGTGACCACTCAAGCCTATGGATTTCTGAACATAACGCACCAACCAAAAGGAGGTATTTTGGATATAAAAATAATCTTTATGGAACAAAAGGAACATTTGTGTAACTGGGAGTCTCGTGAGTGCAAACATCCGAAGATCAAAGGTAAGCGATTCATTTTATTGCTTTTCGTGACCAATCTACCTGGGCTGCTAGCTGTTTGTAATGTTTTTGTCTACTGAGAGAGATGTCCTTACATAAACGCTTTCGCCGAAAAGCTTTTTTGAAATCTAACACACCAGGTGGATTAACAACAAGCTAAGCTGTGTTTTTCTATATTGCACTTGTGATTTCATGAAAATTAAATATCTTTAGTAATTTAATTTGAATTTGGCGCTCTTCAATTCAGCGGATGTTGACGAAAATGATCCCGCTAACGGGATGGAAGCATCAAGAGGTAACAAGAAAACTGTGGAGTGGTTGAAAAACAAGTTTTAATGACTCCAACCTAAGTGTATGTAAACTTCAACTGTATATATAGTCTTATTCCATTCCTTTACTTTTATGTGTTTTTTAGGTAGTTGTGGAATTGTTAGATTACAGTGATTGCTGCACTGTCGGAACTAGAAGCACAAGCATTTCACTACACTCGCAATAGCATCGGCTAACCATGTGTATGTGCCCAATAACATTTGATTTGAAAGAACAGCTATAGAACTGCCAATCACCTCACAGCAAATGTGCAGAAGCCTGAGTGGAGGAGTAGGAGGTGGTGGTGGGTCTTTAAAAAGACACTCTGAATAGGCAGAACCACACGCAACCTGTCACCTCAAGGACACTGTCATTCATTGGCGTTGTCACAGTATAATTCAATGTCAGAGGTTCCGCTTTTACGGGAGAAATATGACTGGAATATGTTATTATGGCTTTGAATGGAGGGTGATTGAGAGAGAGATGAGAAATATTATTTAGAGTAGATGTAAAGCCACTTTTTAGATTGCATTTCTTTGATGTTTTGAATTACTGCAAAGGTTTTTTTGTGGTGTTTAATGGCGATGTAGAGAGGTGGCGTTACGGTGTGGATGACCCGATAATTACACAGTTTAGGGGGGCTGCAATGCAGGAGGTACACATTTCAAGGGTGTGCGTGTGTGGGGGGGGGCTGACCGATGACCATTAGGATGACACGGACAAAATGAAGAGTAAAACGACGTGGCGAACCCCTCAATTAATTACGTGGAAGGAGGGGAGGATGATTCATGACTCAATCATAACACCGCCCCCATCCTTTCCCCATCCCAGCCATTGATTAAAACACGCTTTTTAATATCCCTCTTTTTAAAGCCCTGCCAATATAATTTCAGGCAAACGACAGTAACTTCTATTTTTGGCAAGATTGAGGGCGGACGAGCCCGGACCCAGCGAGTGTGGTCATAAAACTAGCTGAGGATATGAATGTGATATTACTCATTTGACAGCAGTCTGTTTATATTGATAGAAATCCATTGATTAGTTGTCTGCCCGGGTGAAAGAGCAGGGGACTATCTGGAGGGATATAAGCTTAACTAGCCAAGAAAGGCCCTGTCGGCGATCAGGGTTTATGAGTTAGGGCTAATATAATATATTTGGGACAACGCTATTAGAGGCTACATAGACATGGAAATGACATTTTCTGCATGCGATAGTGCTAATCAGAGTCGTGAGTACAGTAGGTCAATATAAAGTCTCTGGTATCAACATCCACACAAAGAAAATGCCAGGCCTACATCATGACAATGCATGCAGTCGACAACTCCAACAATACTGTGCAAACTGTGTAAACTGTGCAAACTGTGCAAACCACACTGTGTAATTTATGAAGACGACTTGGAATGTTAACACTCAAGAGTCCCATTTTATAGTAAAATATGTATTTATAGGGTAGTTACATCAAGTCAGGTATAAATATTTTGTACTACAGGATAGGTACAAATTATTACACATGCATAGAGTTGTGAAACCTACTGGCGGCTTATACAATTTCAAATATTTCCACAAAAACAAATCTATGGAATGCTAAGCAATCACTCTAGAGTGGAGGGGAGTGTCAATTAATTAATTTAGAGTTTTGTTGCAAATTCTGGGGTGGCGTAATTACTCTTAATGAGGTCGATGGGGACAACCAAAGAAAAGTCCTCTTTAAATACTATCCTTATGACATGAAACGTCCATACACCAATAGACTGACAGCCCTTGCCAATTTGCAATGAAGGCTCTCGAGAGCAGTCTGTAGGACTCTCCCTTTGCAGGATATGCCAATAGCATCACTTGGAACACCCACAGGAGGTTATTTTGTAATGCTGGAGACTAAGCTCTGTGATTGAACAGAGAGCTGCATGAATGCAGATGTATTTACCGAGGTGGTTAGCCTGCCCTGGGAAGAAGCATCAAGCTCCGTCCTTCCAAAGTTGGGAGTTATTGATCCGAAAAAAAACCGCAGCAAAATTATTTCAGATCCAGGCAGTTCTCCAACGGCACTTAGTAGTCCTTGTAGATATACAGTACAGTGAGGCCCCCGTCTTGAACTGCATTTGCTTTTTGATTGCCCAGGAGCAGTAATTAACTTATATAAATTCAGCATTCTTCAGATTAAATAGCTCCCAAAATGTTGCCAGGGTAGTTTAACCCACCATATTTATGTAGCTGCCAGACTTCGCTCGGGAACAGACCAGAGATTTAATATAGTTCTCATTTGTAGTTCCAGAATCCAACTTTGTGTGATCTGCATATAAATAAGTAAAGGCTGAACGCAGTCAAATAGACTGCACAATAAAATGTAGCAAGATGCTCAAGTCTACGTGTTTGAAAGCGATAACACTTGAAACTATAGTACTGTGCTGTGTGTGGAAAACGGAAAGCTACGAAGCTAACATGGTGAGAGACTGCTGGGCAGCATAAAACGTACTGTAGGTTTAAAATGCAATTCACTACCTTCTCACCATCCCTCTCACAGTCCAAGGTAATGTACTGATTTATTTGACAGGCACAATGCACATTGATCAGCATTTTAGCATAAAATGTGACAGATGCCTGAATTTCATGGGCAAATCCCAGTCACAGCACTATTCAACAAGTTATACTCTGTTGGTATAGCCTACGTTTCAGAATAATTCCACTGAGGAACAGTCAGCCTTACAGTACATGCAAGTTTTGTTCTGACAAGTTGTCTTCATAACCTCCCTGGCTGCGTACTCCCCAACCTGACTATGCTACGCAAGACTTTTCTTCTCCGCCAAATCTCTCATTCACCATTCATGTCCTTGCCTCCCCTTCCCACCATTTTCTTTCCTTTAGGTTACGAGCCGAGCCGATGCCTGGCAGAGAGAGTGAAGTAAAAACATTTTTAAATAAACAACTCTTCAGCGTGCCGGTTCGCACTGCCTTGCCCCAGCACTAAGGAGGCACGTTTTGAAGCGTCGCGGTAACAGCCACTTCCAGCCACTGTTCTTTATCCATCAGAGGAAAGGCTGTACTGCCACTGTCTTACCCTCGTCTCCATACTGTGTGTCATGTAGCCAACTCTAGTCTTCTATCGCTGCCATGTCACACATAGAAGACTAGAATTCTCCGCAGCACATACAGTATGGATACAAGCTTAAGCAACTCATCCTTACCTAAGAGTCAAGGGCACCGGGTTCAAATACTCTCAAAACGCATCCTTCCTTGCACTCCCTTCCTTGAACTGATCATCTGACGTTTTAACAGGTGAAAGCAAATACAAATGGGAAGCTTTCTTACACCAATCCAGTCACAACAGATGATTAGTCCGTGACAAGGCTACTTCAAAGAAGGGGAAACGGATGCACTTTAAGAGTATTCAAACAGGGCACTGGGGCCGTATCCACAAAGCACCTAAGAGCAGAAAATTGGTGCTGAGAAGATACATTTTACTCCTACTCTTATGGGTAAAAATAAATCTATGCACAAAGCCTCTTTAGTCCTAAGAGTCCCACCTAGTCGACAGATAGACATATTTAGGAGACCTCATGAGTTGTCCTAACCAGTTAAGAGTTAGCAGCAGGTATCTTGATAATAGACAAATGCAGCGAGTCAAAATTGGGTATGCCTATATGTTGGGCAAAGCATCTAGGGTTTACGTTAACTTTGTGTTCGATGAAAATGATAGAGCTTTCAAAACACCGTACACAACATTATCGGCATGTTACTTGATGCCTACTGTGCCAAAGTTATTTAGAGTTGTTTAACACCTGTGGGAAGTGCAGTGTGTTGATAGAACGATAATGTTGTCAAGATTCCGCATTCAACAACCATCAGAATTGGTTGGGAGAAAAAGGTTAAGCCTGCCAATAGATCAGGCAATAATTAAGAGCAGACAAAGTGATTGTCAGAAACTATATAAAACATTTGACCATTGCAACATTTGATGTACAGTCACATTCACCATGGTTGTCTGAAGTGTCCTATAGAGTTCAAAACTGCCGATGCCTCATCACGATTGGTTATTCCTCATCATTTGCAACAATGTCAATGAGCGTCATCGCCATCTTTCCTTTGCAGTACCTCAAACTGTTATGATTACCAGTTGAGATTTTCTAAGTTGATTTTACCCCGGCCCCAGTTTGTCTGGGCAGTGTTTATCATCATCATCATCATCATCAAAAACCTACTCTGAGCTGGGAGCTTTTTAAGTCTTAAAAACAAGTTAACAGGTTTCCCAGGACCGTTTCTGAGATGCTTTGTGGATATGGGCCCAGGTGTTCTTTCGTCATGCTCACATTGAATGACAGCCGTTCCTAGTAGTAAACACTCCCTTCGGCAAAAAGGTTAAGCCTGCCAATAGATCAGGCAATAATTAAGAGCAGACAAAGTGATTGTCAGAAACTATATAAAACATTTGACCATTGCAACATTTGATGTACAGTCACATTCACCATGGTTGTCTGAAGTGTCCTATAGAGTTCAAAACTGCCGATGCCTCATCGCGATTGGTTATTCCGAAGGTGCATAAAGATGTTGGAATTCAGATATGTCATCGTTTTACCACTAGCCACTGAATGTTTAAATTACGGTGTGCAACATATTGGTTCAACATGCCAATAAATCAGTACAATCTACATTTTTGTTCTTTCAAATTGCTGGCGTCTTGGAGCTAGAATTGGGATCATGTCTACTGTGCTAATGATGAAAGTAAAAAAAAAAGAGTAAAGGAGAGCAACATACAATACAGAGAACTTAGCAAACAAGTACATGGGGGCCGCCATCTTGATGCAGCTCCGATAATGATAGTCGTCTTCCGTTCTACACTGACACCATGTCAGTCAATGAGTGGGCAGAAGGTAGTTAATTAGCTGACAACACGAAATGCTCGGCTGGCGTACTAATCCATTTCTAGCTGATTTTTACAGTACCAGTCAAAAGGTTTGGACACCTACTCATTCAAGGGTTTTTCTTTATTTTTCACGATTTTCTACATTGTAGAACAATGGTGAAGAAATCAAAATTATGAAATAACATATATGGACTCATGTAGTAAGTGTTAAGCAAATTCAAAATATATTTTATATTTGAGATTCTTCAAAGTAGCCACCCTTTGCCTTGATGACAGCTTTGCACACTCTTGGTATTCTCTCAACCAGCTTCATGACATAGGCACCTTTACACTTTTGTTAAAAGTTAATATGTGGAACTTCTTTCCTTCTTATTGCATTTGAGCCAATCAGTCGTGTTGTGACAAAGTAGGGGTGGTATACAGAAGATATGCCTATTTGGTGAAAGTCCATATTATGGCAAGAACAGCTCAAATAAGCAATGAGAAACAAGAGTCCATCATTACTTTAAGACAAGAACTTTCAAGTGCAGTCGCAAAAAACATAAATGAAACTGGCTCTCATGAGGACAGCCACAGGACAGGAAGACCCAGAGTTACCGCTGCTGTAGTTCATTAGAGTTAAGAGCCTCAGAAATTGCAGCCCAAATAAATGCTTCAGAATTCAAGTAAAACACATCTTCACATCAACTGTTAAGAGACTGTATGAATCAGGCCTTCATGGTCAAATTGCTGCCAGGAAACCACTACTAAATGACACCAATAATAAGAAAAGACTTGCTTAGGCCACGAAACACAAGCAATGAACATTAAACTGGTGGAAATCTGTCCTTTAAGTCCAACTTTTAGATTTTTGGTTCCAACTTCTGTGTCTTTGTGAGATGAAGAGTAGGTGAACGGATGATCTCCGCATGCATGGTTCCCATCGTGAAGTATGGAGTAGGTGTCATGTGTGGGAGTGCTTTGCTGGTGACACTGTCTGTGATTAATTTAGAATTCAAGGCACACTTATCCAGCATATCTACCACAGCATTCTGCAGTGATACGCCATCCCATCTGGTTTGGGCTTAGTGGGACTATCATTTGTTTTTCAAAAGGACAAAGACCCAACACACCTCCAGGCTGTGTAAGGGCTATTTGACCAAGAAGGAGAGTGATGCAGTGCTGCATCAGATGACCTGGCCTCCACAATCACCTGACCTCAACCCAATTGAGATGGTTTGGGATGATTTGGACCACAGAGTGAAAGAAAAGCAGCTAACAAGAGCTCAGCATATTTGGGAACTCCTTCAAGACTGTTGGAAAACCATTACAGGTGAAGCTGGTTGAGAGAATGCCAAGAGTGTGCAAAGCTGTCAACAAGGCAAAGGGTGGCTACTATGAAGAATCCAAACTTTTGACTGGTACTGTATAAATAGCGAGATGATTGTTACACGTTTGTCAGTAGTTTGGCTGCATAGCTTACAAGCACCTTACCACATAAGCTGCATTTTTCCACTAATTGGTCTTATGACCAATCAGATATTGTCACACCGGATCTTCAGAGTTGTCAAATATCCAATTCGTGATTTAACATATTTTTTAAAATACAGAATTGGGCTGCTTGTCTAAACGCCGCCAAAGAGACTCAAATCAGCAAATACTAAGAGTCTGCGAGGAAAACAAGACTCAAAACAGCATACCGGCTAACAAACAGCAATCAAAAGGCATAAAGACGTTGGGCTTTCAGAATAATGATTTCTCTGCACACGCAAGTACTTTGTAACCTTGCCTCGAAATGATATCCATCTCTTCGGTTTTTAATCTCGACAAGCTCATAGGGGGATACCGGTGGAATTCTATTTAAGCGATAGACTCATCGTGCTGCTGGGTCAGCGCTGTTACGCAGGAGGAATATTAGACATCTCAGAGGAGAGACAAAACAAACAGGTAGGTAAAGGCACCACCCATAACAGAAATGCAACGGGAATCCAAGTTCGGTCTTTTGAAGTCAATGTTCAGAAGTAACGAAAACTAATCATCCGTTTTGAGAGTCTAGATAGGAACCGTTTAACAATGAGCCAAAACGTTGAAAATTATCTGAGAACTAAAGTACAAACTGAACTGAACAAAAATATCAATGCAAAGTGTTGGTTTCTTGTTTCATGCACTGTAATAAAATAAACATTTTTCATACGCACAAAAAAATATTTTTCTCAAATGTTGTGCACACATTAGTTTACATCCCTGTTAGTGAGCATTTCTCCTTTGTCAAGATAATCCATCCCCCTGAAAGGTGTGGCATATCAAGAAGCTGATTAAACAGCATGATCATTACTCAGGTGCACCTTGTGCTGGGGACAATAAAAGGCCACTCTAAAATGTGCCGTTTTGACGCACATCACAATGCCACAGATGTCTCAAGCTTTGTGGAATTGTGCAATTGGCATGTTGACTGCAGGAATGTCCACCAGAGCTGTTTCCAGATAATTGAATGTTCATTTCTCATCCATAAGCCACCTCCAACATCATTTTAGAGAAATTGGCTGTACGTCCAACTGGCCTCACAACCACAGACAACGTGCAACTACACCAGCCCCGGAACTCCACATCCGGCTTCTTCACCTGCGGGACCAGCCACCCAGACAGCTAATGAAACTGTGGGTTTGCACAACTGCCCAAATTTTGGCACAAACCCTCAGAATAGCTCATCTGCATGCTCATCATCCTCACCAGTGTATTGATCTACTGCAGTTCGGCGTCGTAACCAACTTCAGTAGGCAAATGCTCACCTTCGATGGCCACTGGCATGCAGGAGAAGTGTGCTCTTCGCAGATTAATCCAGTTTCAACTGTACCAGGCAGTGGGCGTGCAGAGTGCCCCATGGTGGCAGTGGGGTTATGGTATGGGCAGACATAAAATGGAATATAATTATATCAAATGGCAATTTGAATACACAGAGATACAGTGACGAGATCCTGAGGCCCATTGTCATGCCATTCATCCACCGCCATCATCAGTATGATAATGCATGGCCCCATGTCTCTAGGATCTGCACACAATTCCTGGAAGCTGAAAATGTCCTGCATAAACACTAGACATGTCCACACCTATTGTGCATTTTTTTTTTTTTTTACCTTTATTTAACCAGGCAAGTCAGTTAAGAACAAATTCTTATTTTCAATGACGGCCTAGGAACAGTGGGTTAACTGCCTGTTCAGGGGCAGAATGACAGATTTGTACCTTGTCAGCTCGGGGGTTTGAACTTGCAACCTTCCGGTTACTAGTCCAACGCTCTAACCACTAGGCTACCCTGCCACCTATTGTGCATGTGTGGGATGCTCTGGATCGCCGTGTACGACAGCGTGTTCCAGTTCCCGCCAATATCCAGCAACTTCGCACAGCCATTGAAGAGCAGTGGAACAACATGCAACAGTCAACAGCCTGATCTCTATGCGAAGGAGATGTGTCACGCTGCATGAGGTAAATGGTGGTCACACCAGATACTGACTGGTTTTCAGATCACTACCCCTACCTTTTTTTATGTATCTGTGACCAACAGATGCATATCTGTATTCTCAGTCATGTGAAACCCATTGATTAGGGCCTACTGAATGTATTCCAATTGACTTATTTCCTTATGTGAACTCTTACTCGGTAAACTCTTTAAAATTGTTGCATGTTGTGTTAATATTTTTGTTCTGCAAACACACACACCATGGGATCCACATTGAGTATAAATAATAAAAACGATTTATTTTGGGGTAAAAAAAATATTTCAGTTAAAAGCAATTTAAAAGTACAAAGAACCCCAGAGGATGACACACTTATTTTCAATATCGTCCTCGGTATTAGCACACAAGTTGATATTCTTAAAACTGGGATGAATGCTAGCCTTACCAATTCATCAACTAGTGAGACATAATGGCATATCAATATGGACCTTATTTTGAAGTGAACTTCGGAATTCTTGTAAACTCACCATGGCATTTAAAAAAAAATGTAAGCCTGTAGATAGAGGTTATGCTCACCTGACGGTCTGTCTTCTCTACCCTCTCGTCAATTTGAAACCGGTGAAAATTCACCGTGGCAGCCTTCATATTCTGAATAATTCCAAAGTAACCCATCAGGGACAGACTCAAATAAAGTTTACATTTCTCAGAATTGTGGGCAGAGTTGTCATGCTCCCGTGGCTAAGGAAGTCCATGCATCAAGATGGGTACTGGGCCCACACTACAGAATGACTGTGAGTAGAGGAGAGTGAGAGTTGGTAGAGAGAGAGTGCAGGTATAGACACGAAAGATGAGAACGATTAGAGCGGACAATCGATGATTCTCATGAGAATCTAAAAGAACAACAATGCCAAAGTTGTTCGGTCAATTCCATTTGTGCACAAGGGACAACCAAGAATTGTATTGGGCCTTTAATTAAGATCGCCAGTTACCCAAATAAACCAAACTGCACTAAAAGTCATCTCTTAAACTGCCACACCCAAAGAGTATTTTTAATGAATCCCACAATGACAATGTAGATGCCAAACCAACAAGCATCACAACTCTGTGTACTGTAGGAACAGATCAGTATCAAACACTGGAAGCAAACCAGAATGCCTTTCATATGCAAGCGGTGTAAATACATTCTGAGAAGCAACATAAAAAATAAATAAAAAGTTGAGGGATTGTAAAAAAGAAAAAAAAAACACTTGAAAGAAAGCCTTGAGGGTAAACAACCTCAGAGGAAGAAGAAGTTTGAGGGAAAGAATTGGAAGACACCTCAATGAGCACCACTGGTGTATTAGTAAATGGCATTTCCGCTGAGAGGACCAGATGCATTGAATGGATGCTTGGGTTATTCAAAGAAGAGCTGCGACTACATACCAATACGACTACAGTGTACCAACGATCACTGCACAACTAGAAAGCCAATATGCCTATGGTGTAACAACTATCACGACAAAACCATAAAGTTGTGACTCGATCACTACACAGCAATATGACGACAGTGTACCAATTCCCCTTACAATTATGACCCCTTCACTATATAAACCAATTCAACTGCCGTGTAACAACTACAGCCATAAAGATGAATACAGCATTTATTATTTCTCCAGGGACAACAATCTTTACACTGGTAAGAACATAACCGAAACGCATCCAAAACATTATTACAACTTTGTTATCCTTGGCAAACAAGTGTGTTTCGATTCAATTGTCCGCACCAAAGAGTGACAGTGTTGGAATAAAAACATGTTGACAGTGGGTATTTGATTATTAGGAGCAGAAAAACGTGTCCATCTCTATTCCATTTCTGATGCGATCGGGAGATCATCACCAAGTGAGAATGAGTGATGGGCTCATAACATGGATGGATGACTGATAGAGTAAACAGTTTTATAATAAAAAGGCTCAGAGACGCCCATCCCAGATTGTCTCTTTCTCCTCTCACTCCTCTCCTCCCTCCCTCTCCTGCTCTCAAAGCTCTCACGAGTTGCCGCGGCACTGATAAATGAAGTTGCTTTAAATCAACAACTGTGCTGGCTCAAAACTCTGGGATCATAGAGCCGCCAGACAAGGGGGAGGAGAGGAGACAGAGGTGGAGGAGTAAAGATGGACGCTCTCCTTGAGGGGAGTTGAGGTTTACTCTTACTGGCTTGTCTCATGGCGTTTATGCTGTTGCTGGTCCGACATCATTCCACCTTGTAACACGTTTAACAAGTGCCTGAGCCACTTACTTCCTCTAATGGGAAAGTCAGACGTACTCACGAGGGGAGACGGAAATGTAATTTGCATGCGATTGCATCAGACAGAGATTCGTCAGTGCCGAATTTCTTCTGCTCCTTCGCTCTGCTGGTGATAAGAAAAAGTAAAGACCATAAGCTGTTTTCACAAGGCATGGTACCACGAAGTAAAATACTTTCTCTCTGTGGATCCATGATCATTGCAAAACCGTCACAAAAGTCCAGTTTAGAAAAGGTTCTCAACCATCACAAACTGCAGTGAAAACTAAACACACTGAGGCACTGAAGTAGATCTTACAGGCCTGTGAAAGCTACTCATTTGACTACATGCACTGGAAGGTGAATCCATGTTTAGGGATCCAACGGCTGAGATCATTGGTCTTCTGATGAGATACACAGAACTGCAGTGGAGCCAGGAAGGGCCTACGAGGGGAATCGAAGATGTTCCTGCCCCTTTCTCACCGTCAAAGAGCAGGTGAGTCTCATGGGGTGCATCACAAATGGACTTCCTATTCCCTATATAGTGCACTACTTTTGACCAGAGCCCTGATCATCATTAAACATCCTCACATGGGAATAGGTGCCATTTGGGACAGAGCCAATGTGAATCACCTAGTATCCACAGAGGGGGTATAGTATGAATCACAGGTGGGAACAAGCTACAGACAGCAGGTGCAGTATCTTGTTCTATGAACCCTTTAATAAATTGGGCAGATCAGTCATCTGGATTATCTTTCCCAGGTCACTTTTGAGTATAGTAGCAGAACCACTGAGTTTGAGTGATGGGAACAGAGTGAGAGCTAGGCACCTGCTGCAAAGAGGAGCTTCATGGCTATTCTTAAGTCTTTGACGGCACTAGGCCTTGGTGAACCAAATATGGATTATGGCACTTCCTGTATGAGCCTGAACTTTGCCAAAAAGACCATCTACTAGGGAAAAGAAGACCAATATGTCAACATACTCTAGGTTAAAGGCCTACTAATGAATTTGAAAAACAGACCAGTTCTGCCACTTGGTTTGATATTAAGATGGAAATGTTATTTTTGGGGAGAGAGGCTTAGTTCAGTCAGTAGTGAGACACTACTACTTTGCTGAGGTGAAAAGGTATGTTTTTGTCTAACCTTAGGAAAATATATACATGTAAAAAGGTATTCAACCTTGAGCTCAATAAATATTTATAAACGATTGCATTAAATTGTACCCTTAGTTGCATCCTAATACCTATTGGTGCAGTATCAACTGCTAAAAATGCATTTCTATGGCAACCCATTCCTGAGAACGTCTGTCAGAATCCCCACAATTTCATACACACAACAGAATGATGCACAGGCATACACACTGGGAGAGGTTGCAAGGAGTGCACTCATCACCAGGTGGTTTGGACATCATTGCACAGCGGGAGAACCATTCCCCAGCCATCATTAAACATTCTACAAAGGAGAAGTGTTGGAAAACAACTCCATGTCCCCACCGTTTAGATAGAAGGGTCTAATGATTAGACGATAATGAGACATGGCACATACGTAACTTTCCTTTCCTTTTTGTAATGGCATGGGAATAACATCTTGTGTACTTGCACATCAAGCTGCCTCATGCTACAGAAACACACATTTATTTTAATGTTACGTAATGTTAATAAATAATTATTTTTTTTTTAAAGAGAGAAATGGTAGAATGTGGGGGGGGGACTATGCACATCAATCATCTGATTCTGAGAAATTCAAACGGTGAAACCCACAAACAGTGACTACACCAGTGGCGGCTCCGCCGAGTAGGAAGGGGAGGCCCACCCTCAATGAATTTCATACAAATTTAAACATTTAAAAAGTGATCATTTTAATATCAAATCAAACTTTCTGCCACATGCACCGATTCCAAGTGTAGACTTTACCTGGAAATGCTTACTTAGAAGCCCTCAACCAACAGGGCAGTTCAAGAAGAAGATATTTACCAAGTAGGCTAAAATAAAACGTAATAATAAAAAATAAAAAAAAAAAAAAAGTAACGAGGCCATATACACCGGTGCCGAGTCAGTGTGCAGGGGTACAGGCAAGTTGAGGTAATCTGTACATGTAGATGGGGGTTAAGTGACTATGTATAGGTAACAAACAAGCAGCGAGTAGCAGCAGTGTACGGGGGGGGGGTAGTCTTCATGACTGTCTTGGTATATTTGGACCATGATAGTTAGTTGATGATGTGGACACCAAGGAACTTGAAACTCTCGACCTGTTCTACTACAGCCCCGTTGATGTTAATGGGGGCCTGTTCGGCCCGCCTTTTCCTGTAGCCCACAATCAGCTCCTTTGTCTTGCTCACATTGAGGGAGAGGTTGTTGTCCAGGCACCACACTGCCAGTTCTCTGACCTCCTCCCTATAGACAGTCTCCTCGTTGTCAGTGATCAGGCCTACCACTGTTGTGTCGACCTGTTCTACTACAGCCCCGTTGATGTTAATGGGGGCCTGTTCGGCCCGCCTTTTCCTGTAGCCCACAATCAGCTCCTTTGTCTTGCTCACATTGAGGGAGAGGTTGTTGTCCAGGCACCACACTGCCAGTTCTCTGACCTCCTCCCTATAGACAGTCTCCTCGTTGTCAGTGATCAGGCCTACCACTGTTGTGTCGTCAGCAAATGTAATGATGGTGTTGGAGTCGTGTTTGGCCACGCAGTCATGGGTGAACACCGAATACAGGAGTGACTAAGTACACACCCCTGAGGGGCCCCAGTGTTAAGAATCAGCATGGCAGACGTGTTGTTGCCTACTCTTACCAGCTGGGGGCAGCCCGTCAGGATGTCCAAGATCCAGTTGCAGAGGGAGGTGTTTAGTCCCAGAGTCCTTAGCTTAGTGATGAGCTTCGTGGGCACTATGGTGTTGAACGCTGAGCTGTAGTCAATGAACAGCATTGTCACATAGGTGTTCCTTTTGTCCAGGTGAGAAAGGGCCGTGTGGAATGCGACTGAGATTGCATCATCTGTAGATCTGTTGGGGCAGAATGCGAATTGGGTCTAGGGTGTCCGGGAGGATGCTGTTGATGTGAGCCATGACCAGCCATTCAAAGCACTTCATGGCTACCGACGTGAGTGCCACTGGGTGGTAATCATTTAGGCAGGTTACCTTCGCTTCCTTGGGCACAAGGACTATGGTGGTCTGCTTGAAACATGTAGGTATTACAGACTCAGACAGGGAGAGGTTGAAAATGTCAGTGAAGACACTTGACAGTTGGTCCGCGCATGCTTTGAGTACACGTCCTGGTAATCGGTCTGGCCCAGCTGCTTCGTGAATGTTGACCTGTTTAAGGGTCTTGCTCACATCGGCCACCGAGAGCATTATCACAGGCATCCAGAGCAGCTGGTGCTCTTGTGCATGCTTCAGTGTTGCTTGCCTCAAAGCGAGCTTAAAGGGCATGTAGCTCATCTGGTAGGCTCACGTCACTGGACAGCTCACGCCTGGGTTTCTCTTTGTAATTCGTAATAGTTTTCAAGCCCTACCACATCCGACGAGCATCGGAGCCGGTGTAGTAGGATTCAATCTTAATCCTTTGTTGATGCTTTGCTTGTTTGATGGTTCCTCTGAGGGCATAGCGGGATTACTTATAAGCTTCCGGATTAGTCTCCCGCTCCTTGAAAGCGGCAGGTCTAGCCTTTAGCTCGATGCGGATGTTGCCTGTAATCCATGGCTTCTGGTTGGGATATGTACGTACGATCACTGTGGGGAGGAAGTCATCGATGCACTTATTGATGAAGCCGATGACTGAGGTGGTGCAATATAAAACTAAACTAAATATAGTCACGTCACCATTAAAAACACTATTTTGCAAAGGTCTGCAGTAGTCTCAGCAGCACTTTGTAGGGTATTGCTGTGGTATAGCTGGAGGACAGCTAGCTTTGGTCTTCCTCGGAGTACATTAACTTCAATACAAATCCTAGGAGGCTCATGATTCTCACAATAATGATGAGAACTTCCGGACGTCCTCCAACCTACCAGAGCTCTTGCCGCATGAACTGACATGTTGTCCAACCAATCAAAGGATCAGAGAATGAATGTAGTACTGAAAGCGTAAGCTACAGCTAGTTAGCACTATGTGGTGAGTAGTTGACTCAAGGAGAAAGCAAATAGTTGAACAGTTTTGAACAAATTCAATTTCTTCCTAAATGAAGGAGAATTTTCTTTCTTCCACTTTCCGTTTCATTTACTCAGCTAGTAAATGCAGCTAGCTTGTTTAGCCTACTGAAACTCCCTGCTCAAACAGATGGATGCTATGTTAGCTGACTGGCCAACACAACACTGGAACTCTTCCAAGTGAAGGTAAGCTTTTGGTTTTATTAATTTATTGTCACCGGGGCCTGCCTGTGTAACTGCTTACTGACCACACACTGTAACGTTACTGCATGATTATAGCAGGTTTACTAACACATTAGTTCTATTAGCTATGTTGACTAGGACATTACTTTAGTTAATATGGGGACAACGATGTAGGCTGTGTGTAGCGGTTTGTCTTGGTTTTTTCACCTGGTCACATAGAGTTGATGTGTTGTGCATTGAAGTCCACAAGCAAATGGAAGATGTGAAAGGAGGAGAGAGCATAATTTAATTGTGAAAAGGAATACAATGTGGCTGCTATGAAACTGAACTGTTTACGCGGGATCAGGGGTGTATTCGTTCCGCCGATTCTGTTAAAAAAATACTTTCTTACACAGTAGCAAACGGAACAAAACATACCTGAATTTGTCCAACTGCAACTGTTGGACTAATGATTACACCCACTATAAGCTAGATGCAGGCAAGAGTGTGCAAGGCGGTATATGCTGTAATAGAAGGTCATGTTCATTAAAAAAAATATTTATTGTCCCCCCTCATCTGAAAACGTACTGACCGCCACTGGACTGTCCAAATACATCATAGGCCTACAAACTTTTACTAGTGTAGGCAAAGGAAACAAATGCATTTCAAACTACCAATTATAGGTGCATAAATGCTAAATTATTCTCTTTTAAACGGTGCTGAACATTTGTTCCAGCAAGGTGTCACAGACAAGAAAAACAATAGCTTGTTCTCTGAGGAAGTCTTACCCTGTAGTCAACACCAACACCCGAGCAAGGGTGAAAATCTTTTCCCCATCGCAACAAGAAATAATCTTACACTGTCTTGAAAAAGGATAGCCGAGCTTCCCTAGTATTTTGCATACCACACTCTTTTTCTCATTCCCAGAGCAATTGTCAGTGCCAGCGGTTCAATTAAAACAATACTAGCTCATGCAAATTGCATATTGTTAAGGCTTCTGTTTTATCTCACATTCTCTTGGGTCGGCTGGGTAGCCTAGTGGTTACAGCGTTGGGTCAGTTACCGAAAGGTTGCAAGATCGAATCCCTGAGCCGACAAGGTAAAAATTTGTCGTTCTGCCCCTGAACAAGGCAGTTAACCCACTGTTCGTTCCTAGCCGTCATTGAAAATAAAAATGTGTTCTTAACTGACTGGCCTAGTTAAATAAAAATACAACTCCCTTGCATTACCCTTCTCAACACCTCTTGGCCCCTCTCTCTGCCTCCCTCATAGGTATTCATTCATGGAGAGTGTGACAATCACACCTTGTTGCACTGTCAGGTAGAGTCAAAGCAATGCCACTTTTCACATACATACAGAGGGAACATAGAGCAATAGATAAATGTATAGTCTGGTAATTGCATGGTTTCTTTTACTTCCAGCTAATTAGCATCTAGGGGTCAGGGATGACGCTTAACTAAAACCACCACCTGTATGTGTCCAGGAAGACCCAAATGAAGGTCTTGTATCACTGATTGGCATGGCACCTCTGCGCTATTGTTACTGTTATGTTTGAGTGGCAAACCGTCAGAGTTAACCACCCACCTTGTATCCCGTCAACATTCTCCTCATTGTACAAGATGCCCTGGAATACACTCCGGGAATTTAGCTAAATACCGCCAGCCTCTCGGAACAGTAGGAGAGAAAGCGAATCAGACCGGTTTTAATAGCGGAGGCATTTAATGAACGAGCTGGGAGCTCATTTAAATGCAAGGCACTTCCTGGCACATTCCAACTGCGTATTATTTGAATACATTACGCATTAGGTGTAGTATTGTGTGTGAAGAGCACTTGCTAGGGCAATCCATCGAGTTCATTAGGGGACGTCTGCCTGAAGGAATTTGGGGGGAGGAGGGGTTAAACATTTTTCTAAATACTGCCTCTCGGTGTGTGTCTCTCCGATGGAGTCGAAGATGTGCACTCGACAGGTAATGAGATCCTTGCCTCGGGGTTGGTCCGTGGTTGGGTCTCAATCACAATGACTGTATTTATAAAGATGGACAGGCCCCTGTGGCCTAAAGAAGGGCCTTGGTCATTCGCCTGGCGAGTATACTGCTGTCCCGTCGCCATAGAGATGGCACAACTTTCAGGAATTCACCGGGATGTATTGAATGGAACACATTCTGCTGCTCTGACTGGCTGCAAAACCTTCAAAAAGAGCAGAACGTCTGAAAAGTCCCTTATAGAACTTCACAACAACAGTACCTAGGTAGTGATCCCAACTCACTCTGAACATATATATTTTTTTGCTATCAGGTTTGTTTGAAATAATAATTTCAGACCATAATTCATCACCAAAATGTTCAAAACACAAATTGACGACTCCTTTTTGAAAAAGCATCCATTTGAATAAAATAACTCCCAGACTGCACTTAACAACCCAAATGTAATTTAATTCATTTATGGTTCAAAAGTCACGTTGGAAATTATCTCTCGTCACACTCAAAGCGCCCTGCATGCAGACAGCAGCTGTAAGAAGACTGAAAAGACTACCTTCAAATTATTGAGCACATTGAGATACCAACTGACAAAGTGGTTGCCTGAGTGCAGTCCATTTAAAATGGGAAGAAAAGAGAAACATGTCATGGAAGAACACCCCAGGTGTGAAACCTAGGCCTACCTGTTGGTGAGCTGTAATCTTGCAGCCTTCTTGCATCATAATATACAGCACATAAGTATTTTTGTTCCTCCACATCGTGTTTAATAAAAAAGAAATGCCCATGAAGCACCAAACACATACTTTGCCTAGCCTACAAATGACTGTTCTCCATATTCCTTCATCTTATCCATAACGTCAGCAAGACATTAGCACGGATACATTTAAGTAATAAAAACAGCAATTGCCATAGATAAATGGCTGAATTAACTTAAGGCTAATTTTTTAGACATAACTGCAATTTAAAATGTTCTTATTTGCCTAGGTTAGAACTAAATGAAAAAAAAGAGCAGTTGTTTAACTCTCTAATTGCATTCATATGACTGAGGAGGCAATGCTAATTCAAAAAATGTACAATGTTCACATCAGTTGCAACTTACCCCCAAATAATATACCTTTGCAATAAACTGTTTGTTATCCAAGAAAATTTAAGTATGCATAGTTGTTTTTACTTTCAATTTGTTTTTTAAATTATTCAAGGGCGGCCGGGTTACAGCGTTAGACTAGTTACTGAAAGGTTGCAAGTTCAAATCCCTGAGCTGACAAGTTCTGCTCCTGAACAGACCGTTAACCCACTGTTCCTAGGCAGTCATTGAAAATAAGAATTTGTTCTTAACTGACTTGCCTAGTTAAAAATACCATGGCAGTCGGCAAACAATTGTTGCGACACCTACTGTGCTGGAATATATGATCAATTATGATCTGCCCAATTCTGTACTGCCATGAAAATAACATTCTAAACCAAATAAATCCCAAATAAACTTCTACCACCTCTACCACCTCCTCCCCAACCCCATTAAACTTTATCCTATATTATTCTGAAACACTCCACCATTAGGATTGTTCAGCATGTCAACAACCATTTCACCAGTAACATCTGTTACCCCCAATATCTCTTTTGCCGTCTCTACAATAACCTTCAGGGTGGCATTTCTGCTTTCCACGACCCGAGTCGTATTGATAAGATTACCAATAAAAGCTAAGCAGTCAACTTTATTCATTATCAAAGTGTCCTTTGACACCATACATTTATGAGCACAGGATTTCTGAACAGGCCTCGAAACCATGCCAGACCTATCCGAAGCACCCGCCCCGACAGTAGGTCCACTTAAACCAGGTACATCCATGTAAGCTCCATCAGTCCGCACTGTAGTTCCACCAATCTGGTTTTATGGCCACTGCATACGATACATCATGGCTGATCCTAGATCTCTGAGCCTCTCTCTGTACCTGGCATCCATCAAATGCTGCACTGTGTTCTCCCCCACAATTACAACACTTAACATTGCTTCCACATTCACCGTAATCATGTGCCCCTCCACACTTGGCACATCTTTTCTTTCCTTTACACTGAGCAGCTACATGTACCGTTCTTTGGCATTTAAAACACTGCAGTGCATATGGGACAAAATCTCTAACATTGAAACTAAGGAATCCTAGCTGTACTTTTCCCAGCAAGACTTTCTCAAACCTCAGCATCAATGATACGCTTTCACTTCTTTGTCCCTCTTTCCTGCTGATCAACCTTTTGGCCTCAATCCCTCTGCCTCCCTTCACATTTTCTTAATATCATCTGTGGACATAGATATTGGGACCCCAGTGACGAATCCCCTTAACCTAGCATAAGCACCAGGTACATGGCTTTTAATCTTCATCCCATTAAGTTTCTACATTTTCAAAATCTTCCCTTGCTGAGCCTGGCAAACACACAATATTAACAATTTACCATTTCCAATTAACCATGCTAATTTCACTTCACCTGCCTCTTTCTCTACCACATTAGTTAGTCAGATAGGGTGTAAATGAGGCCCTGTGGTCTCATCAAACAATATCAGCACTTTCCACTCCAACACATCACTACTCTTGCTTCCTACCTTGGCCCTCTTTGTTTTCTTTGCTAGACGAGCCACTGCTCTCTGTATCATGATCTCTTCTTCCTATGTCTTTCCACTACCAACCATTCCGGCCCTTGACCATCATCCGACCGCTCCATACTATCAAAACTGACACCCATATTGTTCTCATTCCAGCACAGATGTTGCTTCACCAACCTTTTCTCCATTTCAGCCTCACTACTCGCCCCCATTTCCCATTAACCTCTTACCACATTTCTACAACAGCAAGACAAGATTCAAGGATATCAAACAACTCTCACTTGCGGTCAAACAATCGGTCTCATTAGTTTCTAGTCACCTCGTTACACAGTTCAACCGAGAACGTGTCTCTCCTCCTCCAATCCACCATTTTCAAAATTCTAGGAATTTATTTGCAGTTTAGCAGGTCCATCCAGGTCCTTTCAAACAAACAGGTGTGTGTGCAATTAGTTTGAGTGCAGGATCCAGTGATGGCTGGTGCATGGTGAAATCAGGGAGGACAGGCTCATAACGGCTGGAATTAAATCATCTAGTTTAGATGTGTGCAGGGCCAGTGCCAGATTGAATCAGTTGGACGGGCATTTGATTTGGCATGTTTTTTTTTCACGGGACCACCTATTTTTTTTTAAATGGGTGTTATTTCAAAAACCATAGGTGGCTCGTGAGTTTCTAGTTTGGGGAAGCTTACAATTTATCCTACCATTTCTACCCGAACTGCGTGCCAGTTGTGATTATTTTTTTTATCTGCGCATTTGAATAATAACGTTTTGGTTTCTCAAAATCACTGTCACGTGGTTAATCATACTCTAATTTAAAATGATGAAAATATTTTTAAAATTCAACTAATGTGAGAGAACCAGCCTCTGCGATATGGACACATTGATACACTGAACAATTGGCGGTTAAAGAAAAGAGTGCCTATAAGCCAGCCCAGCAGTAGGCCTTTAACTTCCATCCTCAACGAAATAGAATACCTAGGCCTAAAGCTGACAAAATGAAAACAGTAGAAAATATCCTGATGAAAATACAGATTCTTTCAATCGCATTCATCTCTCTACCACTAGTGAGGTGTAACATTGTATCAAATCAGTCAACTGGGTCAGGCCTGAACCTTCGCTAGCGAACTTGCAACAACTATCTTATTCAGTCCCTCACGCGTCCATCCCACCAAAGGTGTCATTGCATTTTGGTACACCAGAATTACATTCATTTCCAATGAAACACTGCGTTTCCCTTGAGGCATTGCATTGCAGAGGCAGTTGCAGTGCGTTCGGTGTGGTGCATACTCTGGATTTTATACGTGCAAGTCAAACTTGACAGAAATGGTAGCAGAAGGTGAATGTTGAACTTTTGTTGCATACATACCCAGACTATTTTGAGCATTGAAGTTGTCGATGTGTCTTAAGTGTCAGACCAGTGAGCTCGGGACAGACAGCTGTTTCTTTAGGACTTTTCCACTGTATATATGGAATCATCAGGTCATGATATTTTGCTCTTTCACATCGAGGCTTGTTGATTAGCGAGGCCCGGAGAGTGTTGAAAATATTTTTCTAACACTGTGAGGAACTTTTATCATTCACAATGTTGAGAAGCTCAGCTTATTTAGTTGTGAGTCAAAATAATCAAAAATCAAATATCCCAAATGGGCACTTTCCTTCATTTGCACACGGCAGGCCAGGTAGGCCTACTTCTATGCGAGCTCAGGCGGACAGGAGCATTCGTGCTCCCGTTATCAGGAGAGAGAAACCAGACACATGCTCATTGCTTTACAAAGAGCACTCCAAAGACAATTAATACATTTGTAAATGCCGGTTATAAAATTAACCAAAACGTATTTCTCACAAGTAAAGCAGGTTGTGAACTCGGCAAACAATGAGAATGAGAATGGCAAATGACTGAAGCCTAATTAATACACGCATTAACAGAATGCATGTAACCAAATGATGAAACATTTACTAGGCCTACTTGTGACATGTAATGGGGTATTTATACAAATAAACAATACAAAGAGGCAAACAATTCACACAATGAAAGCCAACATATCTCTACCACACACCCCTCCCCTTCCTGTCTCAACATTTGAAAGTATTTTGAATGATTTGATTTCCACAGGAGTAATGATGTAATTATGCCGAAACAAACATTTACTTTAGGGGAAGCCAGCATGCGAACAGAGCACTTGACAACTTTCCTTTCCGAAGTGGCTGAAACCAGAGATCTGGTGCCCCCAACGGCCACCTCCCCCCAATTGTTTTAAAGGCACTTCTCTTTTCCCACGAGCACTGGCTTTACTGATACGTAGTTTGTTGGGGGGAAATATACTTGATACAATTGTAATGTGTTGTCCCACCTAGCCATCTTAAGATGAGTGCAATCATTTTAAGTCGCTATGGATAAGAGCATCTGCTAAATGACTTAAATGTAATTACGAGATGCTCATGTCTCTGCCCTAACAATGGGAGTCTTTGTCCTAAAGGCGGGAATAAACCTATTGGGTTTATTCTGGACAGATTTTGGCAAGTGAGCACTCTGGCTTCCGCCTCTTCCTCTGCAAGAAAATATCTCACCGGAAAAATCAACCGAGCGACTAAAACAGACCAAAACGGCGCCCCTCTGTGTTACTATACGATGCTGTTTGGACATAAATAGTATGACATACCATGCTATTTCTATCCATACTGCATTATATACATGGTCTGCACATATTGAGACAGAGGGGCGCCGTTTCACTCGCTCGGGATACTTTATCTGAGCAAAACGCCTCTTTCTGTTGATGTGCCTCTCGGTCAAATAAATGATCAATATTTCAGTATTTTTTATTTGGACAGGCAAGGAGGTACAGCAGGGCGGACCAGGACCCCTATACAATGCCTTCCCTGAGTGTAAGTGTGCATGCATGCAGATAATGTACAATTTATTTCTTTAAAGTTAGACATGTCAAAAGAGAAGAGAGAATACTTCAAAATAGGAAAGGGTCAGTGAGGGAGAAACCTCGGCTTATTTTTGCCTCATCGCCTGTCACTCAGGCATAAAGTTTGGAAAAGTTTATTTTTCATCGCCTCCCACGCCACCTTCGCACAGCCCAAAAGTCCCCCCCGCCTTCTCTGCTTCCCTTCCACCTTGTGCGAGTGAACATGGGGCATTACTCCTTTTGATCTCTGCGACCGAAGCTGTCGCTCAGAGGGTGATGGCCAGGACTCATGCAGCGAGTTCCTCTCGCCCGTCTAATTAGATATGCGCAGCTAGATAAAAAGCTTGCTGTTGGCTATGTGCTCACTTGGCAACAGTTAGAAGGAGAGTAACAGATAGAAACTCCTGAGCCCCAAAACAAATAAGATTCAAATTACACTGGTAGTATGGTAATTTCTCTAATGCAGATTAGAAAGTAATTGCTAACAATGTGTACACATAATAAATCTTGGCCACCTACCAGTTGAAGATAAAGACTACAGAGACGTCCGGTATAGGGGGGGCATTTTAAAGCTTCATCAACCGAATCCATTCCCTGCATATTTAGAGAACATATTCAGTTGCCCATCTGTAAACGCTGTTCCTCAATTTTCAATGGCAGACTTACATTTTCTAGTCTATATATGTAGGCCTTGGCTTAACTGGCCTAATCTTCATGTCTTTCTCTACTGTATGTATTTGACCTATTGTGCCACTTCTTTCCAAGGTTAATATGCCTAAATGGGAGAGGAATGGATCTCAGGCTGAAAGTGTAACTCATATATCCTCACAACACCTTCTACCCCTCCATTTCACCTCCAAAACTCAAACTGGTGTCCGGCTCACCAATCTTCCTCAACATACCCTCTCCCTTGTTATTGCTAGCTTCAACAGATTCAAACCCATCCTCTGCAGCCCTCAGTCTTTTAAATCTCCCTTTCCCTCCAATCCTCCTCCCTTAACCAATTAACCCGACTGCTTCTGAAAATATTCAACTTTTCCAAGCCAAAATCTCTTTCTAGCCTCCGAGAAAGACATGCTAAACCCTGTACTACCTCCACTTCAAATTCAGCCAGCCAATCTACCTCGGTGCTCGGTCGAGAACAGTCTGACATGCATTTAACGGGCAGTTGGCATCCAATATGTTACATTACCGCCCCCAACTATAGTATAAATCCAATACACTTTGTTATACAAAATGGGAAAAATAAAATACAAATACATTTTTTTATTACCCTACCAACGAACCCTACACATTAAAAACCCAATTCACCATTTGACCCCATCTGTTCCTGCACCATGCAGTCGGCCTGGGAGGATGGGACACCACCACTCAACACACCCTGTAACTCTTCAAACCTCAAATACCCAAACACTTTTCCCAAACTTACTGAAGCATATATCATTCGTTGGCCTATCCCCTCTGTGCTGGCACAGATCTACTACTCACAGGTGTCCTCTCAGGATCACTCAGCCTTGACCCATCCTCCTCTACTTTCTTTACTGCCGCCGCATATGAAACCTGCACTACTCTGACTCTGGTCACTTCAACCTGTCTCGCTCACACCAGACCCTTCCAATCCCCAGCAACGTATGCACCCCTACAGTTGACACACAACTTTATCCACGTAAACTATAGAATCCTCTATCCCATGCCCTCCTGCACACGTTCCACTTCTTGGAACTCTCTCCTACAATGCTGTGACATGACCATAAACGTTGCACATGAAACAGCACAGTGGATGCGGCACAAAATCTCTAACAGGATAACCGATATATCCTAACTATGACTTGTCGGGTAAAGACTGACTCAAAAAGGACTGGCAGTGACGGTTTCTCCGCGCTGACCACCGGATCTGCATCGCACCAAACGGCAGGCATCAAACACCAGGAATCTTCAACTGCAATTGCTCTTGCTCCACACTACCCCAGAAAACACACCGTTCAATGGTGCCCTCTTCCTAAGAGCAAAGCAAGAAACGGATCTTGACCCAAGTTGCGTGACACGGAGTACCCTTCTCCCTCTGGTCAGAAGAAACACAAACATCACAAGTCCACTACAGGTTACCTTCACAGACTCATGCGCACCCAACTCCTTTCTCACCCACCCTGAAACCATAAACGGATCAGCCAAAAAAAGGATCCACTTTCTCTCAAGTGTCACTCCTACGGGACCAGATTCTTCTTTATCATGTCTATTGACGCCAAGCTCGGATTCCCAGCTCTTCACCACACCTTCCTCCTCACTTAACTCACACCCCTTCACTTCAATTTCACCTCCAGAGCCTGGTCTGGCACACGGCTCACTCGGTTTGCACTCAACACCAATCTGCTTCGACACCCTAACTCCATGTTTCTTGCCATCTTTCTCAAATTCAACCTCTGCTTTCCTCATTCTCTTCTCCCCCCATTCCACCTTTCTGTGTCCCTGTCCCAATATTACTCTTCTCCAGACTTCACTCGCAACCCATATCCCGACGTAAACTCCATCTCATAATCATCCTGCCCACCTCCGAAACATGTATTCTCCAGGTGCCAACATTTTGAGAGCATCTTCCCAATATAGCTACAGTCCTCTTCATTAGCTTTCCTTCTCATGTGACTGCAACACATGCAATGGGTTTGGGCTGAATTGGACACAGGCCAATCAAGTTGTAGTGACATCTTAAGGATGATCAATTGGTTGCACCGGAGCTCAATCTGAAGTGTCATAGCAGAGGGGTGGGAATACTTATGTAAATGAGATATTTCTTTAACATCCAATACATTTGGATTAACATCCAATACATTTGCTAAAGTTTCTAAAAATGGGATTTCACTCTGTCATTATGGGATATTGTATATAGATGGGTGAAAGTAAAATGATTGAATCCATTTTAAATTCAGGCTGTAACACAAATTGTAGAATAAGTCAAGAGGTAGGAATACTTTCTGAAGGCACTGTGTGCTCTCTACTAGCCTGGACAAGGTAAACAATGAATTCATTGAATGTAACCTACAAGTGGGCCAATTGACTGAGGCTGTGATGATCAAAATGTAATGCCTGATTCACACTATGCTACTATGGTGAATGCTTAACTAGGCCAGCTCAGTACCATACAACTGTTTGGTCCTATATTGTGAGTAAATGGTGACCGACTGTCTGATCTTCGAATAATAATTAGTAGTTATGATGCAAGGGGATTTGTAGGTTGGTTGTCACCTGCACTGACAAACAAGCCAATAAACCCCTCCACTGATTAAACTTTTAACCAATCATATCAGATCTTTTCAGAGATGATCTGATTAGTCAAAAGACCAGTTAGTGGGGGGACAAAATATCACAATTGGGCTGCTTCCATTAACACAACCTTAGTATTAATCCCTTAAACCACAGCTTCAAGAGGAGTTATGAAGTGTGAATTGAGAAGGAATTAGCATTTGTCTGATATTACATAATGACAAATGTAAAAACTGTATGAAGCAATGCAATTATACTGTAGGACCAATAAAAGGCCTCCTACACACCACCTCTTCCAATGAGGCGAAGAGAAAATGTGTGCACATGCAAATCCCTTAATGGGTGACATGTCAGCTCGATTATAGCAAATCAAATCCCTGGATTGTATATCCTGCCTCCTAACTGGCCTCGCCAGGGAGTGACACTGCATGACGGGGGAGTGTGATTGGATGAATTTAGTTCAGTGGCAACCTTTTCAAATTGGAACTAAAGAAAAACATCTTCCAAATAAAGTCTAGTATTACATACCATTTTCAGATATTGTTTTTAATGCTATTACACTGTAAAACTTAGCAGAACCACACGTCATATGCATCCAATAATACCAGTGTGATAACGCTTCAACACCGTCATGCTAACCTGTTTGTGCGTGCAAAAGAGAACGAGACAAACATAAAAATGAGCCCACAACCAAAACCGTGTTTGAGATATTTACTTATTCAGGTGTACAGCCAGTGAGAACAGACATTTTGATGGAATACTTGGTTACAGTAGGAGAGTGTAGTAGTAGAAAGACAACACAGGAACCAGATCACCTCGGGTTACCTTGGCATTCCTCTGTTGTCAAACTAAACACATCAGAAGCTACCATAACAGATGCCAATAACTATCCTCTAAAAGACATGGTATCACATATTTAAAAGACATCAAGATATACTGATATATTTACTCGTGTGTAATGGTATGAATTCATAGCTGAAATCAAAAACATCTTAAAAACACTGCATAGTGAGTGTGTATGGTAGTAGGGGCTTCGGTCGGGAAGATGGGGGGGGGGCCTTTCCCCGTTTACAACATCTTCCTCTTCTCAAACTCCTGCGGAGAGAGGGACAGAACAAACAGGAGGGGAAACGGGGGGAAGGAGAGGAAATAATTATTTATTCATGTGGATTCACAGTTTGTTTACATCTGGAAGCTACACGGGGTGGGGGATTGGAGGGGATGCTAGTAGACCCTGACAAGGCACTTCTTCCTGGGGAGGTGGGGGAAGGTATAACTTCGTCCCAAATGGCACCCCCATTCCCTACATAGGACTCGGGTCAAAAGTTGGGCACTATGGGTGCAATTTGAGATGTGGACAATCTCTCTCTCTCATCAGGGATTAATGAAGGAGATCTAGACAAATAACATTCAAAATCGTTATTTTGGATGCAAAGATAAATACCTTGCAAACCGAATAAGGCTATGCAAGGCTCATGTTCAGTGTTGAGTTGTCCATACACAGAAAACATGTATATTCACACCAAAGCATCAAGATCCATAGTCATATTATACGACAGTGAAAATAAGACGTAAAAGCACATAACCAAAAGGACGGAGAACATTAGACGGGATGTCGCCGTTTATTAAATATCAGCAGAGGAAGGACGATAAAACAAATACTCTCCTTCCCATCCTAGAATTCCCCCATGCCAGAGGAAAAAGCTTCCTTTTTGCAAATGTCATTTATCAGGACTGCAACACACATGCATTATGTTGCCCATTGGAAAATGCCTTACTTCCAAAATACCTGAATGTCTACTGCCACCAAGTGGTTGAAAATGTCTACTTCAGCTCAACGCCTCAACTTTGACAGAGTACTAGAGCAACTTGGCGGGCTGTGCGCGTGTTATCTAATGTAACACTCAGGAGTGTTAAGGGAAGACGCCCTTCAGTCTCACGCGGGGCGGATTAAGTGTATCTGTATGCGCCGATCAAGGCCGGTCCCTTGACTTCCTGTGAAAGAGAGAGAAGAGGGGGAAGGAGAAAGAGACCGGGGGATGAGCGGGGCTGTGTTAGGGCTCCTGACGGGAGTGCTGACATGGTGGCCACGAGGCTTCAGGCACTGATGGATGGAAGGAGGGAGAAGGGTGGAAGGTGGCACAAGGTCCACTCATAGTCCAGAGGGAGAATGATCGAGACTATTCTCTCTGCTACCGCACAGCAAGCAGTACCGATGCGCCAGGTCTGGAACTAATAGGACCCTGACCAGCTTCTACCCCTAAGCCATTAGACTAAATAGTTTACCAATAGCTACCCGGGCTACCTGTATTGACCCTTTTTGCACTAAATGCTGTTGACGCATCACATAATCTGCTATTGTTTATTACCTATCCTGTTGCCTAGTCAATTCATCCGTACCTATATGTACATACAGTGGGGCAAAAAAAGTATTTAGTCAGCCACCAATTGTGCAAGTTGCCTCATCTTTTTAAGTGGGACATGTAATGTTCATCATAGGTACACTTCAACTATGACAGACAAAATGAGAAAAAAAATCCTGAAAAATCACATTGTAGGATTTTTTATGAATTTATTTGCAAATTATGGTGGAAAATAAGTATCATTACTCATTCTGTATTTATTCCTCGTTATTATTTTCTAAAATATATATATATTAATGCATGTTGGGAAGGACCTGTAAGTAAGCGTTTCAATGTTTGTCTACACTGGTTGTTTACGAAGCATGTGACAATTTGATTTGAAGAGGGCAAGGACAGAGGACAAGGAGAAATAGTGCTTGCTTGAGATATGTACTTAAGCAGAGGGGAAACTACTTTATTGTTAATTTTTATATTGATCCTTTATTTAACGAGGAAAGTCAGTTAAGAACTAATTCTTATTTACAATATGACGCTGGGCCAATTGTGCGCCACCCTATTGGACTCCCAATCACAGCCGGTTGTGATACAGCCTGTAAACGAAAGATGTAGAGTAAGAGGAACAGGAGAGAGAAAGAGATGTGATCGTCCTTGTGATCGTCAAAGGTGCTCTATACCGAAAGAAGGGGAGAGGTGGAGCAAGATGAAGAGAGATGAGGGCAGGAGGAAGGAGAGAGGGAGTGATGAAGTGTGCTGGTGTGCAACAGGGACATTTTGTCAAGGGAGGCCATGAGAAAGAGTGAAAAACGGAGCAAGCAGCACACATGGGTGACTGGAGGTTTATGTGGGCTTGACACAGTCTGCCTTGAATGCTAGGTGGGTGGAGTTTGCACATTTGGGACTATTCTATCGGTGACATGCAAGTTTAATCTAGAGCATTTACAGTATTTGAAAGAAAACAAATACTTGAATCCGATGTTACAGGAAGGCCATAAAGATCATCAAGGACATCAACCACCCGAGCCACTGCCTGTTCACCCCGCTATCATCCAGAAGGCGAGGTCAGTACAGGTGCATCAAAGCTGGGACCAAGAGACTGAAAAACAGCTTCTATCTCAAGGCCATCAGACTGTTAAACAGCCACCACTAACATTGAGTGGCTGCTGCCAACACACTGTCATTGACACTGACCCAACTCCAGCCACTTTAATAATGGGAATTGATGGGAAATGATGTAAATATATCACTAGCCACTTTAAACAATGCTACCTTATATAATGTTACTTACCCTACATTATTCATCTCATATGCATACGTATATACTGTACTCTATATCATCGACTGCATCCTTATGTAATACATGTATCACTAGCCACTTTAACTATGCCACTTTGTTTACTTTGTCTACATACTCATCTCATATGTATATACTGTACTCGATACCATCTACTGTATGCCGCCCTGTACCATCACTCATTCATATATCCTTATGTACATATTCTTTATCCCCTTACACTGTGTATAAGACAGTAGTTTTGGAATTGTTAGTTAGATTACTTGTTGGTTATCACTGCATTGTCGGAACTAGAAGCACAAGCATTTCGCTACACTCGCATTAACATCTGCTAACCATGTGTATGTGACAAATACAATTTGATTTGATTTGAGGTGTGGACACAAGGAGAACTTCACCGACAAGCACAAACAAAAACACTAGAGAGTTGGGCCTTGTACTGTACTGAGAGCTGAGCATGTTAAACCAAACCAAATTAATTACCCCCATCGGGCACTACTTTGTTTGTTTGCTCTGTTGTGTCGTGTGTATTATTACACCGATTACAGCAGCGCCAATGAGATTAACAGAGATGTATGAACACAAAATGGCTGGGAAATTAACAGGCCGGGAAATAGTTCAACATTACGCGCAATGATTATGAATTAAAACTAAAACAGTGCCACCGCCGCGCAAATCAATAACTGGGTGTTTGGGTTTGCCACCCTGCGCTCGCTCGTAATGAAAGAATAAGATGAATGGGTGTAAATACAAGCTTGAACTTTTTATACGTCTTGTTAAAACCGGCTTCCTCTGGTGATAAATTGAAATATAGGCAGCAGCAGCAGCGTAGAAGAGTTGCCCGCCCCGGCATCAACAGCCATGGTTATTAATTCCCCCTCACCGGTGCCTTTTGTTTATTTACGTATTAAAAAAGTTCAATCCACAAGTCCCACAACCTTACTTGTTAACGAACCCAAAGACTGAAAACAACAAAGGTTACTGTAAGTTCATTGGGTTTTTTTCTACTTTTCTATGTCGAGATTAGGGTTGCACATTTTGGGGAATATTCAGAGGAAACTTTGTAGGAATTAACATGGAATATATGCAAATTAACTTGAATACCATTTAAATGTAGATGTTTTTTTTTGCATTTGATATACACTGCTCAAAAAAATAAAGGGAACACTTAAACAACACAATGTAACTCCAAGTCAATCACACTTCTGTGAAATCAAACTGTCCACTTAGGAAGCAACACTGATTGACAATACATTTCACATGCTGTTGTGCAAATGGAATAGACAACAGGTGGAAATTATAGGCAATTAGCAAGACACCCCCAATAAAGGAGTGGTTCTGCAGGTGGTGACCACAGACCAATTCTCAGTTCCTATGCTTCCTGGCTGATGTTTTGGTCACTTTTGAATGCTGGCGGTGCTTTCACTCGTGGTAGCATGAGACGGAGTCTACAACCCACACAAGTGGCTCAGGTAGTGCAGCTCATCCAGGATGGCACATCAATGCGAGCTGTGGCAAGAAGGTTTGCTGTGTCTGTCAGCGTAGTGTCCAGAGCATGGAGGCGCTACCAGGAGACAAGCCAGTACATCAGGAGACGTGTAGGAGGGCAACAACCCAGCAGCAGGACCGCTACCTCCGCCTTTGTGCAAGGAGGAGCAGGAGGAGCACTGCGAGAGCCCTGCAAAATGACCTCTAGCAGGCCAGAAATGTGCATGTGTCTGCTCAAACGGCCAGAAACAGACTCCATGAGGGAGGTATGAGGGCCTGACATCCACAGGTGGGGGTTGTGCTTACAGCCCAACACCGTGCAGGACGTTTGGCATTTGCCAGAGAACACTAAGATTGGCACATTCGCCACTGGCGCCTTGTGCTCTTCACAGATGAAAGCAGGTTCACACTGAGCACATGTGACAGACGTGACAGAGTCTGGAGACGCCGTGGAGAACGTTCTGCTGCCTGCAACATCCTCCAGCATGACCGGTTTGGCGGTGGGTCAGTCATGATGTGGGGTGGCATTTTTGGGGGGCCGCACAGCCCTCCATGTGCTCGCCAGTGGTAGCCGGACTGCCATTAGGTACAGAGAGGAGATCCTCAGACCCCTTGTGAGACCATATGCATGTGCGGTTGGCCCTGGGTTCTCCTAATGCAAGACAATGCTAGACCCCATGTGGCTGGAGTGTGTCAGCAGTTCCTGTAAGAGGAAGGCATTGATGCTATGGACTGGCCCGCCCGTTCCCCAGACCTGAATCCAATTGAGCACATCTGGGACATCATGTCTCGCTCCATCCACCAACGCCATGTTGCACCACAGACTGTCCAGGATTTGGTGGATGTTTTAGTCCAGGTCTGGGAGGAGATCCATCAGGAGACCATCCGCCACCTCATCAGGAGCATGCCCAGGCGTTGTAGGGAGGTCATACAGACAGGTGGATGCCACACACACTACTGAGCCTCATTTAGACTTGTTTTAAGGACATTACATCAAAGTTGGATCAGCCTGTAGTGTGGTTTTCCACTTTAATTTTGAGTGTGACTCCAAATCCAGACCTCCGTGAGTTGATAAATTTGATTTCCATTGATAATTTGTGTGATTTTGTTGTCAGCACATTCAACTATGTAAAGAAAAACGTATTTAATAAGAATATTTAATTCATTCAGATCTAGGATGTGTTTGAGCAGTGTATATACACACACCATATCACATGGAGACCTTTTACCTTATGAGTAGACATCATTGCAAATGATTAAAACAATTGAAATAAAAAATTATTTAGTTATGAATTGAACTTTAATTAAATGAGTTCAGGAAACTAACGAAATAAATATTGAATGATCCCCACTTATCCATCGCATCTCCCAAAAATGTTTTCAACATACATCTCTAAAATTAGTCTAGAAACTAAAGCTTTGGTTGTCTTCCTCTCGGGCTTCCGTGTCTTCTCCCTGGACCTCCTCTGAACATCAGACTGAGGTGTCATCTTCACTGTCACTTTCCAACCTTGTGGAGGATGGCTCGTTGTCAGGCTCAAAAAGCCTCTAATTTTCCCGGATGGCCACCAATTATTCAACCATTGTATTGGTCAGCCTGTTGCATGCTTTGTTGTGTGTGTTCCCAAACAAGGACCAGTTGCGCTCTGAGGCGGCTGATGTTGGTGGGATTTGGAGGATGATTGAGGCAAAACGGGAAAGAGCCTCAGAACCATTAAGTCCCTTCCACCAGGTGACTGATGAGATATTATTAAACCTCCATCCCAAAGACCTTGCTTGGAAGCGTACTTCGCCAGACTGCCAAGAACCGTGTCCTCATCCAGGCCAAGGTGGCGAGACACGGTAGTGATGACACCATAGGCCTTGTTGATCTCTGCACCAGACAGGATGCTCTTACCAGCATACTTGGAATCCAATATGTACGCTGCGAAGTGTATGGGCTTTAGGCAGAAATCTTCACGCTTTTTGATGTATTTCAGAACTGCAGTTTCCTCTGCTTGGAGCAACAGTGAAGTGGGCAGTATGGATTTCTCTTCTTCCATCTGCAAGCAGAGTCTGAACATCAGATAGGATGGCATTGTCTCCCTCAATCCATGCAATGGCTACTGCTATAGGTTTCAGGCTGCTTTCTGCTCTCTCCCAAATACATCATCCAGGAGGATCCTCTTGATGGGGCTGTCCATATTGGCAGACTGTGATATGGCCATTTCTTGGAGATATTTTTATTTTACCTTTATTTAACTAGGCAAGTCAGTTAAGAACAAATTCTTATTTTCAATGACGGCCTAGGAACAGTGGGTTAACTTCCTGTTCAGGGGCAGAACGACAGATCTGTACCTTGTCAGCTTGGGGATTTGAACTTGCAGCCTTCCGGTTACTTGTCCAACGCTCTAACCACTAGGCTACCCTGCCTTGCCCTCCAGGAGATTGACAAACATGACAAACATGACAAACATGATGACAACACCACCCCAACGGGTGTTGCTGGGCAGCTTCAATGCGGTGCTCTTATTCTTCTCACTTTGCTTGGTGAGGTAGATTGCTGCTATAAACCTAACCATTTCCTTGGCTCTCTTGTAGAGTGTATCCATTGTTTTCAGTGCCACGATGTCCTTGAGGAGCAGATTCAAAGAATGAGCAGCACAGCAAATGGGTGTGATGTGAGGGTAGGACTCCTCCACTTTAGACCGAGTAGCCTTCATGTTCACAGCATTGTCTGTCACCAGTGCAAATACATTCCGTGGTCCAATCTCATTGATGACTGCCTTCAGCTCATTGGCAATGTAGAGACCAGTGTTTATGTTGTCCCTTGTGCCTGTGCTCTTGTAGAATACTGGTTAAGGGGTGGAGATGTGGTTAATTATTCCTTACCCACGGACATTCGACCACCCATCAGAGATGATTGCAATACAGTCTGCTTTCTCTATGAATTGCTTGACCTTCACTTGAACTCTGTTGAACTCCAGCAAATGAGTAGATAAAGCATGTCTCTGGTTGGAGGGGTGTATGCTGGGCAAAGAAGATTCAGAAATCTCTTCCAATACACATTGCCTGTGAGCATCAGAGGTGAACCAGTTGCATACACAGCTCGTGTAAGACATTCATCAACATTTCTCTGACTATGTTCCTCCAATGAGTCAAATAAAAACTTCTGACTCCAGGAGGACCATAAGCTGTTGCTATTGATAAGGTGTCTGATTCATCATTTTCACCTCAAATGGATGTAGAGGGACTTTTACATTTACATTACATTTAAGTCATTTAGCAGACGCTCTTATCCAGAGCGACGCTCTTATCCCTCTTTTTGCTCAATAGCATCTCATTAGTGCAAGATCTTGAGAATCAGCTGTACATGTGATGCACTGCACATGTGATGGAAAAATGCACTGTGCATGCAGATGTTTGGAATTCCATTGACTTGGGGACAGTAAACTAAATATGCCACAAGACCCATAACTGCCTTTTGTATCACACAATTAAAAAGTTGTTACAAGCTAACGGTTTTGATGAATTTAAGCAAAATCCCCCAAATTCCCAGGCTTAACGTCCCATGGAATATTTCATGAAGAATTTCCAGAAATTCTTTGCAACCCTAGTCGAGATTGTTTTTAGTATATTTGAGGGAAGAGGAAAAGTTGGGATGTGGGACTAAAGCGACCAAAGTAACCCTTTTGCTGTCCTCCCCAGCTATGGGAGAATGGTAGTCCGTCGCGGCACTGAATGACATTTATGTATCGCTACGGGTCTCACCCATAGAGTTGGCTAGAGGGCTCGAGTCATGGTAAAGATAGATTAGCTCTTTAATACATCTCTCTAATCTCACCTTGAACATGGTGCTGCCCAGTTGAGCCGGGGACATGCTGACCACAACGCCCGCCTGCTGTAGGGCGGCAATCTTCTCTTTGGCTCCACCCTTGCCCCCTGCGATGATGGCACCGGCGTGACCCATCCTACGGCCTGGCGGGGCGGTGAGCCCGGCGATGAAAGACACCACGGGCTTGGCATTCTTTCCCTGGGGGGGTTGAGAAGGAGACAGCCTCAGTCATACTTGTGTTCTCAGACAAATAACAGAATAGACATTCCAAAACAAAATACATGGTCTTCCTATTAACAGACCCTCAAATGGGTATTCCTAGAACAATCTTATTTTATTATTAAAATAAAAGGACAGTAAATGTTATATTCACATTCATGCCAATACTCTATTACATGCTCTGTCCAGATGTGTGTGAAAGAGTCAATGAGACCATTTAATTGCATGGGCAGATACAAACCCTCCACACCCCTCCCTGCCATTTCACATGATCTCATTCTCACAGAAGCAGGTTATTAGTCACGCGGACACCGATTAGCTCTGGCCCTGTCCGCTCAGCTCGTCCTGATGGAGGCTAAATTCAACAGTTGAGACAGTCTTCCAGCGCTTGGCGGGAAGGGAGAGCGAGCTAATATTTCACACTCAGGAATAACATCGTATAGGAGATGAAAGACAGGCTTGTTCATTAGGGCATGCTTAGGAAAACTTTTCGAATTGGGTAGCGAAAATGTGCGTTTCCTATTCGACCAGGTACTGTAGTAGCCACCCATTTCAGTATTTTTTTGGCCAAATGAACACAAGCCAGGCCTCTCTTCAGACACTCCTCAAGTACTTGCCTTGTGATAAGGCTCTCCTTCCATCTTTTTCTCCCTCATACCCTCTCCTTCAGATGAGAGTTAACACGGCGTGTAGAACAAACTGGCCGACAAGCCAGGAAAGGTGGTCCTCCTGCTTAAGTCTTTACTTCCCTGCTACCATTTCAGCGCATGCTTTCTAAATGGAACCCTACTGAAACTGGCAGGCATGTACAGCAAGACCACTGACCGACGACCGCTATTCATTTCAACATGCTTGAAGACACTGCATAATTGTTTAAGCGGAGCAGCCAATCTGCTCGTCACTCGGGCCAAGAAAATGAATTTGTTAAAAATAAATGTTTTTAAAAACCTGACTAACAATGTACAGTATTAACAAGGCTCATGGCTCTGAAAGCAAAATGTTCATTAAATGGGGGAATATGACTGCAATCAAGGGGGGGTACCGGGAGGATACTAATTAGTCGAGGTGAATGTTTCCTCTTGTAAGGTGGCCCAACATTTTTTCCTCTAAATGGGTCAGAACGAGGGTGGCCATGCCTTTTCCTAAAGACTGACCTTCCTGCAGGCTTTAGTTCCATACCCGATTCTCCTACTTAGCTGCTTTTCAAGGCCTTGACTAGCTGAAGTACGGCTGTAGCAAAAGCCTGAACACCCAGTAGCTCTCCAGGAGGAGGGATGGCCACGTCTGTTTTAGAATCTCTATTCACAAAGCATCCCTGTCCATACAATCTTATTCATTATGGTCAACAAGGCAAAACTGATCCTGGATCAGCACTCCTACTCAGACACTTCATGAATGCAGGCCCAATGCTGTTCTTCCTAGCTAGGCCCTAAACACTCCAGTTCAGGCTCTCGCTTGTCCCATCCTAATGAATTCACAGCTTTGACAAACAAACCACCCCCTGTGTGAATCAACTTTTAAAACCTACCTGAACAAGTTAGGCTGTAATTAGTCAATTAATCTTCATCTTCCCTCAGAGAAGTCGGAGCATAATAAGAGAAGTCGAAATAGCATTTTGAAAGTTCCCACCGCCTTTGTCCTACATTGTTAACCTTAGAGATCTATTACTTTAATAATGGAACTAAAGAGAAGGAGTAGGTCGTTTCAGTTCATTTATAAGGAAATCAGTCAATTCAAATGAATTAGGCCATAATCTATGGATTTCACATGACTGGGAAAACAGATCTGCATCGGTTGGTCACAGATGCCTCATGCAGTGCAACACATTTCCTTTGCATAGAGTTGATCAGGCTGTTACACGTCGATCCAGAGCATCCCAAACGGGCTCAATGGGTAACATGTCTAGAGAGTATGCAGGCCATGGAAGAAATGGGACATTTTCAGCTACCAGAAATTGATCCTTGCGACATGGGGCTGTGCATTATGCTGAAACATGAGGTGATGGCGGCAGATGAATGGCACGACAATGGGCCTCGGGATCTCATCACGGTATCTCTAATTCAGCTCATGAAACATGGGACCAAAACTTAACATGTTGACTTTATATTTTTATTCAGTATACTAAAACAGACCAGGTTGGCAAGCAGCACACAGAGTTAGAGGAATAGTTTTTCTATGTAGGCTAATGACCTCTAAAGTGTGTACTAATTTTAGCTCTGGGAAATTAAAAACATCAGAGCAACTTTTTGGTGTAAAGATCTCCCTTTCAAAGCCCCTCTTTTGTAAATTAGTTGTCTATTTTTATACATCACATTTTTTGTTAAGCATATTTTATGTCAAGTGTAACACTTTTAATAAAGACCGATTTGACTCAAGCTCGACAATTTGATCTTCATCCCCTAGACTTAAATCGCGTACAAGTGGTCACCAAACGGTCGATCGCAATCTTCAAGGTATTTCTAGTCGATCACCAAACTTTTCTGTAGAAAGGCCAATAGAGGCGTGCTTTTATTTCTTGCGCTGTTGGTTGTAGGTGCACTTCATTCAGAAGCCTTAGGCATCGGGTAGGCAAAGTGTTTCTATTTTTAACCATTTAATTTGTTTCAAATCATCGTGCCTACGGCCACAGCAAAGTTTGATACTAGCCTACGTGAGATTTCATAACTTTTAAAACAATGACCAGAGGGAGACTATCAAAGAATACAGCGAAGAGCAGTTGTTATTATGAGTGAATTTATGTTAAGTTATTCAGCACTGTCAACACTCTATTCAATACCATTACAAAACATAACACGCACTTCTCCCTACTTCCACTCGCGCTGCAATGAATGAGTAGCCAAGTCTATCAATAGCCCTACATTTTTATTAGTCTGTTTTAATAGAGGAATATTTTCACTTTCTCTGGTCATAGGAACAACATGAATTTGTGCATGAGGCAGATGCATTGCGATTTGAGTTTTACCATCAGGTGGAAGCTGGTGTCCCCTTTCTGATTAGTCTAACCCGGAGGACAGGAAGGAGAGAGAGCGGGGATCTTGAGAGGAGGACCCTCCGCTGATTTCTCCCTCCCTCAGCTGAGACTAATGCGGTGTTCAAAACAACTGGGAAATCTGAAATCTCAGACTTCCATGCTTTCAAGAATGGTTTTGAACAGTGATCCAACTCAGAGCTCTAGAAAGATGCCTGAATTCTGACTTTCCGATCTGAAGATCACGGACGTCATGATTTGACCCCCCCCCCCCAACTGTCTTAAAAAGAACCATGACAGCAGTAAAATAAAAAAAGATCATTCTTTACATTTATGCTCAGCTGTGCCTCACAAGTGCTACACCGACTGATCTATAAGTCTGTGGAGAAAGAGATCATTTTGAAATATCTAGCTATGGCATACCAATGTCTAGCTACTGGTAAGGGCATACCAATGTGATATTATATTCTACTTTGAGTCCCAAATGGCACCCTATTCCCTACAGTGTCATTGTATTGTACAATTCATGCACGATTCCCTTAAGTGTCTGAAAATATGCCTAGCTGATCTTATGACGAATTAGTGTCAAATAAATGTATGTGTGTGCCTGTTGTAGATACAGAAATTCAATACAGTTAATATTTGTGTTAGGGTTGGGCGGTATCCAGATTTCCATACAGTCATATGGTATTACTGGAAGTGCACACAGTGGGATGCCATTTCTAAATAAATAAATTGATGTATTTTTTATGGACAAAAAAAAACATAGGCAACATGGATCTTGATCCATAAGGGGATTGACTGTCGCTGTAACCAAGAATCTTCCGCTTGCCATCTAGCCACTTAGCTAGCAAACCAAATGCATAGATGGAGCCCTGAGCTAGATATAATGTATTAGGCAAATAGATAGTTTACTTAGTTAGTTATAACATTATAGTTTTCTGAAAAACCTGGAAATTCTGGGAAAGCTACTGACATTTTGCAACCCTAGAAAATAACATGTCTGAAGCATGGAATTGTTCTGAGTCAAACTAAAGAGAGGAACATAATTTTGGGTCTGGCTTTGCATTCAGTGTTTCCGTTTCTCAACGTTGACAGAACAGCAACTCAGATAAAACAATTTCAGGCTTTGCTGCTGCCTCTGGTGTTCAATGCTCGGCACACACACACTCAACTTTCAGAGAACTACCCGCCACTTTCAAATGGGCTTTTCATGCATGTTGGTGTCACTAGCCATTGGTCTCTGGTTGTCAACACTTTGGATGATTGGTTGACCCGGTTTGTACATGAGGAAGGGAGAGAGAGTGGTTGCGTCCCAAATGGCACCCTAAGCCCCATGTTGCGTACAACTTTTGACATGGGCCCAAAGGGCTCTGGTCAAAAGATGTACGCTATTATGAAATATGGAGTCATTTTGGCCTCAGCCAAAGAGTTGTGAGAGATTTACATGCATTAGGGCAGCTGAAAGCACATCAAATTAAAATTTTCAGCTGCTGAACACCTGACAGACAGACACACACACACGTATTTTCTCAATCAAAATTCTGTGTCTTGACAAATCTAGAGGGTAAAACACACACTTGGCAATAACTGTTGCTGAAAGGCACTTTTCAAGCCTTGCATAACTTTTCCACTTTTCAAGCCTGGCATAATTCACCATCCATGCTCCAAAGATCAGTCTCTCCCACACCTGCCTGGAACGAGTGTGTCAATCAAAGGTGTGTGCTGTATTCTGCACCATGAACCCTAACTGGAAGTACATTCAGTTAACTTCCTAACTGGAAGTAAACACTCCACTCCTATTCCCCAGGCACTCTCTTTTGATGACTTCTGTAACCGTAATAGCCTTGGTTTCATGCATGTTAACATTAGAAGCCTCCGCCCTAAGTGTGTTTTATTCATTGCTTTAGCATACTCTGCCAACCCAGATGTTCTAGCCGTGTCTGAATCCTGGCTTAGGAAGACCACCAAAAATTCTGAAATCTTCATCCCTAACTACAACATTTTCAGACAAGATAGAACGGCCAAACGGGGCAGTGTTGCAATCTACTGCAAAGATAGCCTGCAAAGTTCTGTCCTACTATCCAGGTCAGTACACAAAGAATTTGAACTTCTACTTTTAAAAATCCACCTCTCTAAAAACAAGTCTCTCACTGTTGCCGCCTGCTATAGACCACCCTCTGCCCTCAGCTGTGCTCTGGACACCATATGTGAACTGAAACATGCTTAACACCCCAGCCATCCTACAATCTAAGCTTGATGCCCTCAATCTTACACAAATGATCAATGAACCTACCGGGTACCACCCCAAAGCCGTAAACATGGGCACCCTCATAGATATCATCCTAACCAACTTGCCCTCTAAATACACCTCTGCTGTCTTCAACCAAGATCTCAACGATCACTGCCTCATTGCCTGCATCCGTAATGGGTCAGCGGTCAAACGACCTCCACTCATCACTGTAAAACGCTCCCTGAAACACTTCAGCGAGCAGGCCTTTCTAATCACCATCTTAAATAAGCATGCCCCATTCAAGAAATTTAGAACCAGGAACAGATATGGCCCTTGGTTCTCTCCAGACATGACTGCCCTTAACCAACACAAAAACATCCTATGACGTTCTGCATTAGCATCGAACAGCCCCCGTGATATGCAACTTTTCAGGGAAGCTAGAAACCAATATACACAGGCAGTTAGAAAAGCCAAGGATAGCTTTTTTAAGCAGAAACTTGCTTCCTGCAACACAAACAAACAAGTTCTGGGACACTGTAAAGTCCATGGATAATAAGAACACCTCCTCCCAGCTGCCCACTGCACTGAAGATGGGAAACACTGTCACCACCAATAAATCCACGATAATTGAGAATTTCAATAAGCATTTTTCTACGGCTGGCCATGCTTTCCACCTGGCTACTCCTACCCCGGTCAACAGCACTGCACCCCCCACAGCAACTCGCCCAAGCCTTCCCCATTTCTCCTTCTCCCAAATCCAGTCAGCTGATGTTCTGAAAGAGCTGCAAAATCTGGACCCCTACAAATCAGCCGGGCTAGAAAATCTGTACCCTTTCTAAAATGATCTGCCAAAATTGTTGCCACCCCCTATTACTAGCCTGTTCAACCTCTCTTTCGTGTCGTCTGAGATTCCCAAAGAGATTCGTTGGCTGGCCCTAGCTACATACTCGTCGCCAAACCCACTGGCTCCAGGTCATCTACAAGACCCATACGTAGAATGTATGCACACATGACTGTAAGTCGCTTTGGATAAAAGCGTCTGCTAAATGGCATATATTATTATTATTATTATTATAAGACCCTGCTAGGTAAAGTCCCCCTTATGTCAACTCGCTGGTCACCATAGCAGCACCCACCTGTAGCACGCGCTCCAGCAGGTATCTCTCTCTGGTCACCCCCAAAACCAATTCTTCCTTTGGCTGCCTCTCCTTCCAGTTCTCTGCTGCCAATGACTGGAACGAACTACAAAAATCTCTGAAACTGGAAACACTTGTCTCCCTCACTAGCTTTAAGCTCCAGCTGTCAGAGCATCTTACAGATTACTGCACCTGTACATAGCCCATCTATAATTTAGTCCAAACAACTACCTCTCCTCCTACTGTATTTATTTATTTAGCTCCTTTGCACCCCATTATTTCTCTCTACCTTGCAAATTCTTCCACTCCACCATTCCTGTGTTTTACTTGCTATATTGTATTTACTTCGCCTTTTCTTTTGCCTTTACCTCCCTTATCTCACCTCATCTGCTCACATTGTATATAGACTTATTTTTTCTGCTGTATTATTGACAATGTTTGTTTTACTCCATGTGTAACTCTGTTGTTGTATGTGTCGAGCTGCTTTGCTTTATCTTGGCCAGGTCGCAATTGTAAATGAGAACTTGTTCTCAACTAGCCTACCTGGTTCAATAAAGGTGAAATAAAACAAATAAAAAATAAAAACATGCACTATAGCTCACACCCTCAGCCTGTCCAGAATCCCAAGATCCATTAGCAGGTGAAAACACACACAGTATGTCTTACTATACTTGAGGACTTTTGGGGACAAACAAATGACTCCCATTCAAAATCCTATTTTCCTTAACACCCAACCCTAACTCTAACCTTAAAATTGCCTTTTTACAAGTAAAGGACCGGCAAAATGTCCTCACTTCTCTGTATTTAAATTAGTTTAGCACACACAAGTATAGTGAAACATGTCCGTCCACCCACCCACTCACGCATTTTGGACCAGGGGGCTCGGAGTGGGACTTCCCGAGGGGGTCGTCGGAATCAAAGAGATGAAAGGGAGTACCTGACAGAACTACACTCGTCATTCAATCAAAAAGGGTCTGGATGATTCACAAAAGTACTGGTGGATCATTGGCAAAGTGTTAACAGTCTGGTAGCAGTGTGGGTCTCTCCTCTTACAGAGTTGTGCTGTTTGAGGTAATCGGCAGCGTTTTCCTCGGCGTTGCCTCCGATCTCTCCGATCAAGATGATGCCCTCCGTCTTAGGGTCCTGCAGGAATACCTCCAGGCAGTCAATGAAGTCTGTCCCATTGAAGGGGTCCCCACCAATGCCTGAACAAAATCCATTAGAAATCACTGTTAAGCTGCTTATATCCTTAAGATGAATGTCAGACCTGACCGAAGGCATAGAGTACCATGTAATCATAATTTTTGTAGGTTTAATTGGTTTTATATGTGACTTGGAAAGTGTTATGGTTGCAGTAAAAATAACTACACTTAGTGCACAAAAGATTAGGAGCGTTTTCTTAAAATTGTGTTGCACCCCCTTTTGCCCTCAGAACAGCATCAACTCATCAGGGCATGGACTCTACAAGGCGTCGAAAGCGTTCCGATGTTGACTCCAACGCGTCCCACAGTTGTGTCAAGTTGGCTGGTTATCCTTTGGGTGGTGGGCCATTCTTGATGCACACGAGAAACTGTTGAGCATAAAAAACCCACCAGTGCTGCAGTTCTTGACAAACCGGTGTGCCTGGCACTTACTACCACAACCCGTTCAAAGGCACTTAAAAATATTGTCTTGCCAATTCACCCTCTGAACGGCACACATGCACAATCCAAGAAATAATACATCAAATTGTATGAGTCACATGCGCCGAATACAACAGGTGGACAACGACCCAAAGCATACTTCCAAAGATATGGAAAAATAGTTTACGGACAACAAAGTCAAGGTATTGGAGTCAGGACCTCAGACTGGAGCGAAGGTTCACCTTCCAACAGGACACCAACCCTAAGCACACAGCAAATACAATGCAGTAGTTGCTTCGGGACAAGTCTCCGAATGTCCTTGAGTGGCCCAGCCAGAGCGCTGACTTGAACCCGATCGAAAATCTCTGGAGACCTGAAAATAGCAACGCTCCCCATCCAACCTGACAGAGCTTGAGAGGATCTGCAGAGAAGAATGGGAGAAACTCCCCAAATACAGGTGTGCCAAGTTTGTAGCGTCACACCCATGAAGACTCAATGCTGTAAACGCAGCAAAAGGTGCTGTAACAAAGGATCTGAATTCTTATGTAAATGTCTCATTACGGTGTATTGTGTGTAGATTGATGAGGGGGAAAAATATATATTTAATCCATTTTTGAATAAGGCTGTAATGTAACAAAATGTGGAAAAGGTCAAGGGGTCTGAAATCTTTCCGAAGGCACTGTATTTTGTCTATACCAGGGATGGGCAACTGGCGGCCCTTTTTGTAGGCCCGCGGAAAAATCTCTGCACCCCCTGGCAAAGTGTAGAATTGCATGAAATGACTCTTAAAACTTCAGATTTTTCTCTCTGCCGTCAAGAGGGGAGAAAACAATTTCAGTTACTGAAATTGTGTTGTTTGAAATTTTCCTTAGGGCTCTCAAAAAGGCTAGGGCCGGCTTTGACTGCATGGGTGGGTACACAGAACCACCGAGGCCCCTCATAATCGGAGGCCCCTCATGATCAGTTCAGAGGTTTTAGTGGCCCACACCCCCATCAAAGTTGCTCGTCCCTGGTCTATACATTTGCAGTATGTGTATATCATAACGTTCAGTCCCACGTACCGATGCAGAGAGACTGTCCCAGGCCAACTTGTGAAGTCTGGTGAACAGCTTCATATGTGAGAGTTCCCGATCTAGAGACAATGCCTGACAGAAAAACAAAATACCTTAATTTCACACTGGTGTCCGGTACCAACACAGTTCCCTTTTCTGTCAGTAGATAAGGAGAGCCTGAGGACAAGTTCCAATTCTCTTAACATGCATCCTTCCTTCTTCTTGAGAGGTAAGGAAGAAGGATGCATTTGTAAGTATTGGAAAGGACCTGTATTCATACTGTATGGGTGCACCCCAAATTGCACCATCTTCCCTACTTTTGACTGGAGCCCCACGGACTATTGTGAGCAGGGTAGCATTGGAGACACAGACACTGTATGCCTTCGCAATGAGCAGCAAGTGGTGTAGGATGTCTGTGCAGCGATGCAGCTCCCCAGCAGTCACTACACCAGTAGATGTTGGTGGGAGGAGCTATAGGAGGACAGGTTCATTGTAATGACTGGAATGGAACAAAAGGAACAGAGTCAAGCATGTGGTTTCCATATGTTTTGACACCGTTCCATTTATTCCATTCCAGACAAACATTACAATGAGCCCATCCTCCTATAGCACCTCCCACCAGCCTCCAATGCACCTGGAGAAACATTTGCTATGGCTGTTTCTTCTGCCTACAGGGCTACAGTGAAGAAAAGATACTGCTTGGATGCTCACTGAGCGACTATCATTGATAGCCACATGGGCAGAGGTCCTTTCTCCCTCTCACAATTCAACTGCACGCATGTAATTTTGGAGACTGAATCAAGTATTGTAGGATCTCTAACTTACTGTAAACTTTCCATCACAGAACAAGATGTTGGTGTGTCAGCATTATGACACAGCTGCCAAGTAAAAGCATATTTTATTAAATGATTCAAAAATATCTCACCAATCCTCCCTTTCTTGTGAATGTGGCCCGGCATGATCCCGATCTTGCATTCTCCCGGCTGCAAAATAGGAAATTCAAAGTTAACACCAAGAGAGTGCGTGTGTGTTCTAGCCTCTTACGTTGACCACTCTAAAGCAGTTGCAGCCAATGAGGCAGGTAGCGCCCTGGTGCAGCAGCTTGTTTGTGTGTATACTACATACCAGTGTGTATATGTGTATATTCTTACATTAATAACGCCGGGGCAGTTGGGGCCGATGAGGCGCGTGGTGCTCTGGCGCAACAGCTTGTGTTTGACCTTGACCATGTCCTGCTGGGGGATGCCCTCTGTGATGCACACCACCAGGGGCATGCCAGCGTCGATGGCCTCCATGATGGCAGCACCCGCGAACGGAGGGGGCACGTAGATCACTGTGGCCTCGGCCCCGGTGCCCTCTCTCGCCTGGAGGTGTGGGACATGGTGAATTTAGGGCTTGCTATTCATCAATGTATGTATTTAATTTCTTAACCAGGCAGGTTAGTTCAGAACCAGTTCACTTTTAGGGAAACAAATAGTGGAACACATTTAACCTCCTTGACAGAGTTGAAGACAGGCACGCCAAGGTGCGTCCTCCCCCCCTTGCCGGGGGACACGCCACCGACTAGCCGGGAGCCATAGTCGATTGCCTGCTGACTGTGAAACGTCCCCTAGAGGGGGAGAGAAAGAGGAAGAGTCAGAGAGAATCAGCAAGTCCCAATCGTTTCTCTTGACCTTAGCCAGCTTCAATGTTTGATTGCAGATCTGCAAGATGGAAGCAATATTGTGAAGTTCCTTCAGTTCAAAGGGTTAGGGCCAAGGGGAAAGGGTAGGGAGGGAGCAGCTGACAGTGTGTGATGGATGGAGAGGGGAATTGTCCCAGTCACTGGCGGCGCCATCCGCCAACCTTGAGATATCATTAAAGCCAGGTAGTGGGGAATGAGAAGAACAGGCCTGCCATCCACCATTAATCAACTGGGCAGAATGGTGTCCGGTGCCCGCAGAGGGAGGGGGCATAGGAATCAAGCTGACATGGGTGGGCACACAGACCAGCATATTAAGACTAGGTACATCAGCAGGTAAGTCAATGACTATGTGAATGGGGATCTTCGAGAGGAGATTTGGTACATGGTATTTTACGGTGTCTGTCACTTAGTATCCCATTGACCTAAATGCATGACTAAGAGAACATTCAACTTAAGTCTAAGTTAGGATTCACCTGTAAGTGAAAGGGGCTTAGGTTGGCATCACATTCAATCAGTTTAAATCCAACCCAGGCACACTAAATGACCAGAATCAAATGGCATCTTGTCTCTGTATTTCTTGAGGTCATCAATAAAAAATAAATCACTCACAGTCCCACCTTCACTTTTTCAGGGTCATTGAGTCCAATAATGTGTTGTAATATAATAATATAATAACATTATGAATATTCAACCTGCCAAGTTGCATCAGCCTTCTCAGTTAATAAGTACAGAGGCTATTAAGAAACGCTATAGATAAGCGGCTACGAGGGCCAACTACGACACGTCCAAACCAATGACCCTAAAGTTAAAACTATAATTACCAGCAGTAAAGAGAAAGGAAAGACTGAGCCAGCAATTTTTTCCCCTAGCAACGCAGATATCTTTTCATTTCAATACTTTTTCCATTCTCCAGACTCATCTTTTTTTACTCCCTCTGTTCATTTATAAACGCAACGTGCACCGTCTGCTCACTTTGCCCTTTCCCCCGGTTGGTGGCGGTCCTAACTATCACCCACTAATGAAAGGGCAATGAATTTGAAGTATATGGCTTGATAAGCAAACCATAGATGAAAGTCGGTGTGCAGCAGCGACACTTGAGTCATTGCTCAGCCCTTTCTAATTAGCATGAGTGTTCATTAAGAAGAACTATATTTAATAACACTATGTTAAGTCGAAGAGTTGTTGGAGAGGAGGGGGACGGTCATTAACCTACAAGGTGAAAGAGGAGAGAGGTTCTCTCTTGTGGGACAATGACGCCGACACTCTTCTTTTGACTTTGACAGAGACCTTCCATCCTCATCCAAGGCAATATTGTGGAATGAGATTATGGGGTCATTTAACGACAACTCGTTGTCTGTGGATAAGGTGCTCAGTTGCAGATAGCTAGCTACTGTTTGCTGCTTATTTTTTTACTTTAATATTTTTTTTAACTCAATGTAACATCGCAAAGTCAAATCCTTAGCTAGTGGATACAGTTGGTTATTTTTAAATCTCTATTCCTACATGCTCCTCTGGCAACTTTGTCAATAAATGTTTTGGGAAGATTATTGAGCTGCTTTGACTCTGCACAGGCATATCTTCAACAATGTCTGTTGACAGTGAAACAATAACTCAATCAGGGTTGTGTTAATTCGGCACCAAACGGATGAAAGCAGATTGAGACAGGGAGGGACTACCTGGACTTGTCTTATAGGAAACGCACATTTTCAATCATTTCAGTTGCAAAAGTTAAGATTTCCTTTGAGTGCCGTAATGAATACAACCCAGTTGAATGCAGAAAGCAGCCAGTGTCGGCTGGGTGTTGTGTAGCATACACACCTGCTTCCCAGTGAAGCCTTGGCAAATGACCTTGGTGTCTTTGTCAATGTAGAGGTGCTTCCTTGAAGCAGTATAACAGTTCCTTACCCCATTTTGCTGCACTGCGAATGGAGACAGAAGGAGAGGAAAGTGAGACCACACACAGGTGAGATTTCCAAAAAACACTATTGTCAGTCACATCATGATGGAAAGGGGAGAAGGATTGCCATCTAGGAGACGTAGTCCAGCGTTGTTGCCTGAGTTGTCACATGATGTTCCTCTAATTTAAATCCAATTAAAGCAGACCTGAAGGTAGGCCCAGCGGCTATGTTCCAAAACCTACAGCACACAGTAGCAACTGTTAGAAGTAAAACACACATACACTATGTAGGCCACTACGCTTGGATAACGAGTTTTGCCTATTCCCTCATGATTGAAATTGGAAGGATGGGAAAGGGGGACACCTAGTCAGTTGTACAACGGAATGGATTCAGCTGAAACATGTCCTCCGCATTTAACCCAACCCCTGAATCAGAGAGGTGCGGGGGACTTAATCGACATCATCGGCGCCTGGGTTAACTACCTTGCTCTGGGGCAGAAAGAAAGATTTTTTATCTTGTCAGCTCCGTGACTCGATCCAGCAACCTTTTGGTTACTGGCCCAACGCTCCAACCCACCAAGAGAAGCCTATGAATGGCATTAGTATGTGCAGTTCTGTATGGCAGTCATGGTGAGATTATTATTTCACAAAAGGCCGGTTATAAATAAGGGGAAAGAAACAAATTACCATGAATGTGTAATCTACAGACGTGTGAGATTCTGGAAAAATTGAGAAAAAAATATATATATCTGCTATTTGGCAATGAAAGCTTGCTAGAACAGAGGGCAACAAAATGTCAATACAGGATTAAGATTGAATCCTACTACACCGGCTCTGACACTCATCGGATGTGGCAGGTCTTGAAAACTGTTACGGACTACAAAGGGAAACCCAGCTGCGAGTGGCCCAGTGACACGAGCCTACTAGACGAGCTACATGCCTTTTATGCTCACGCCGAGGCAAACAACACTGAAGCATACATGAGAGCACCAGCTGTGATGGATGACTCTGTTGAAACACACTCGTTAGCCAATGTGAGCAAGACCTTTAAACAGGTCAACAATCACAAAGCCGCAGGGCCAGACAGATTACCAGGACGTGTACTCAAAGCATGCATGGACCAACTGTCAAGTGTCTTCACTAACATTTTCAACCTCTCCCCGACCGAGTCTGTAATACCTACACGTTTCAAGCAGACCACCATAGTCCCTGTGCCCAAGGAACCAAAGGTAACCTGCCTAAATTATTACCGCCCTGTAGCACTCACGTCTGTAGCCAATGAAGTGCTTTGAAAGGCTGGTCATGGCTCACATCAACAGCATCCTCCCAGACCCACTCCAAATTGCATACCGCCCCATCAGAGCCACAGATGACGCAATCTCTATTGCACTCAACACTTCCCTTTCCCACCTGGACAAAAGAAACACCTATGTGACAATGCTGTTCATTGACTCCAGCTCAGTGTTCAACACCATAGTGCCCACAAAGCTCATCACTAAGCTAAGGACCCTGGGACTAAACACATCGCTCTGCAACTGGATCCTGGACCGCCCCCAGGTGGTAAGGGTAGGCACAACACATCTGCTACACTGATCCTCAACACTGGCGCCACTCAGGGGTGTGTGCCTAGTCCCCTCCTGTACTCCCTGTTCACACACACAAATGCATGTCCAAACAACTCCAACACCATCATTACGTTTGCTGACGACACAACAGTGGTAGGCCTGATCACTGAAAATGATGAGACAGCCTATAAGGGAGGAGGTCAGAGACCTGGCTGTGTGGTGCCAGGGCAACAACCTCTCCCTCAATGTGAGCAAGACAAAGGAGCTGATCGTGGACTATAGGAAAATGCCGGCCAAACAGGCCACCATTAACATCGCGGGACTATAGTGGAGCGGGTTTAGAGCTTCAAGTTCCTTTGTGTCCACATCAACAAACTAACATGGTCCAAGCACACCAACACAGTCGTGAAGAGGGCACGACAAAGCCTATTCCCCCTCAGGAGACTGAAAGGATTTGGCATGGGTCCTCAGATCCTCAAAAGGTTCTACAGCTGCACCATTGAGAGCATCCTGACGGGTTGCATCACTGCCTGGTATGGCAACTGCTCGGCCTCCGACCGCATGACAGTACTGAGGGTAGTGCGTACGGCCCAGTAAATCACAAATTGAAAGCTTTACTAACGCTAGCTGTTTGTAACGTTACAATACAATGGGGGAGTAACGTTAGGTAGCATTAGCTTACCAAGTGCCCAGCTAACGTTACATGACAGTTACGTTATAGTATAGCTAACTACATGCCCTAATCTCATTTAAAGAATTGACACGCTAAATATAAAGCCTAAAGGACAAGCACGGTCAAAGTTCAGTAGTTCGGACTGTGTGGCCTGGAAATTGATGCGCTATCTATCAGCATGCTAAAACAGTTAGCCAGTAATAGAGGCCCTTGCGTTGCTTGCCATGGCTACCCTTTGAGCAAGAAACCCCAAATTCCGTCCAAAACGTGCTCCGTGAAGCACTTCATTTAGCAGAACCTAAACAGTTTAAAGACTTGAGGAGAACACGTATGTTGTTGTACTTACAGAGCAGCCGGGCAAACAACCTACTATTCGACATCTTCGGTCATTCACCAATGACACGGGAGGCTACGGACCTACACGTGAAAGGCAAAGGGCTGACTACAAATATGCCCAACTAATAAAACGTACTGCAAACGTTTTTGAACTTGTTCAACCAAGATACCAATTTCACTATGTTGTTATTATACCTATTATTTAAGTCGCGGACAAAAATAGTACAGCCAGTGAGATGGAAATTTCTCCAGGCAAAAGATTCAAGGTTGGCTTTAAAACAGCAAAGAATTCTGGAAAGTGGAGTTCAAACTTTCATCAACAACTCGGATGAGGCTTGCATGCCTCAAACACTAAAGTGCCTGTTATGCCCATCATAGAAAACCCAAAGGGTAAAATCTGCTATGGAAATGTGATTCTTACACTGAACAAAAATATTCAAGAAACATGAAACCATTTCTACGTTTTTACTGAGTTACAGTTCATATAAGTCAATTGAAATGAATTCAGTAGACCGTAATCTATGGATTTCACATAATATAAGCCAATTAGCAGACACTTTTATCCAATGCGACTTACAGTCATGCATGCATACATTTTAAGTATGGGTGGGAATCAAAGCCACACTCCTGGCATAGCAAGCACCAAGCTCTACCAACTGAGCTACAAAGGCCAACATGACTGGGAATACAGAAATGTATCTGTTGGTCACAGATATCTTTTTTTTAAAGGTAGGGGCGTGGATCAGAAAACCAGTCAGTATCGGGTGTGACCACCATTTGCCTCATGCAGCGCAAAACATCTCCTTCGCTTAAGAGTTGATCAGGCTGTTAATTGTGGTCTGTGGAATGTCCCACTGTTCTTCAATGGCTGCGCGAAGTCGCTGGATATTGGCGGGAACTGGAAAATGCTGTCGTAGACGTTGATCCAGAGCATCCCCAACGTGCTCAATTGGTGACATGTCTGGTGAGTATACAGGACATGGAAGAAATGGGGATTTTTTTTCAGCTTCCAGGAACTGTGTACAGATCTTTGAGACATGGGGCTGTGCATTCTCATGCTGAAACATGATATTATGGCGGTGGATGAATGGCACAACAATGGGCCTTAGAATCTTGTCAAGGAATCTCTGTGCATTCAAATTAACATCAATAAAATGTAAATGTGTTCATTGTGTATGCACACATGACTGTGAGTTGCTTTGGATAAAAGCGTCTGCTAAATGGCATATTAGATTAGATTAGATCAATAAAATGTAAATGTGTTCATTGTCTGTAGGTTAGGCCTGCCCATTCCATAACCCCACTGCCACCATGGGGCACTCTGTTCACAAAGTTGGCATCAGCAAACCGCTCGCCCACATGACGCCATACACGCTGTCTGCCATCTGCCTGGTACAGTTGAAACTGTGTTAAGAGCACACTTCTCCAGCATGCAAGTGGCCATCAAAGGTGAGCATTTGCCCACTGAAGTCGGTTACGACGCCAAACTGCAGTCAGATCACAACGCTGGTGAGGGCAACAAGCACGCAGATGAGCTTCCCTGTGACAGTTTCTGACCGTTTGTGCAGAAATTCTTCTGTTGTGCAAACCCACAGTTTCATCAGCTGTCTGGGTGGTTGGTGGACATTCCTGCACGCTCCCTTAAAACTTGAGACATCTGTGACATTGTGTTGTGACAAAAATGCATATTTTAGAGTGGCCTTTTATTACCCCCAGCACAAGGTGCACCTGTGCAATGATCATGCTCTTTAATCATCTTGGCAAAGGAGAAATGCTCACTAACAGGGATGTAACATTTGGGAGAAATAAGCTTTTTGTAGTTTTGGAAAGTCTGAGATATTTTATTTCACCTCTTGAAACATGGGACCAAGTCTTTACATGTTGCGTTTATATTTTTCTTCGCTATATTTGGATTCATAAGGAAGTAAATATAAACTGGAAACTAAAAATACAATGTGATGCATGCTTTTGCTATGTGCATTTCAATAGTCCTTCCATTCATCAGGAGTGAGGTGAAATAATTTGACAGGCGTAAGCAAATCATCATCCACATTGACTTGTGTTTTCAGATCAGCTCAGATTGCAGAACAGAGGAGACAAGGACAAGCCATTATGTACTATGGAGAGAGAAAAAAAATATTTTAAACTGAAATAATTTCAGATTATGAACTATGTCTGAGACATAGATATATGATTTATGTAGCCCCTAAACTTTTAGGTGGATCCCATTTATAGCCAACTACCCACATCTCTTTCTCTCTCACACACACACACACACACACACACACACACACACACACACACACACACACACACACACACACACACACACACACACACACACACACACACACACACACCTCAGTGCAAGAGGCATCACTGCAGTACCTGGTTCAGGCTGCATCACATCTGGCCGTGATTGGGAGTCCCATAGGGCGCTGCACAATTGGCCCAGCGTTGGCCGCGGTAGGCCGTCATTGAAAATAAGAATTTGATCTTAACTGGCTTGCCTAGTTAAATAAATAAATAAATAAATAAATAAATAAATAAATATATATATATATATATATATATATATATATATATATCCCAGCCTATTTAATTTCCTCTTGAAGTTCTAATCAAACTTTAAAGTATTATTATATAGGTGAAATTATGAGTAAACAAACATTTACACGTTTGGCTGAATGAATCAATTAGTAAATGAATGATTGAAGCCAATGCACAAATAAATAACAAATATAATAGCATACAATAGAATGGAATACAATTTATTTTTTCCCTGAAAATATCGGTAAGATACTTTGTCATACAAACATCACATAGGCCTTTGTATCAAACAAAGTAAAGAAATTGGCCACTTTCTCTTTAGCTGCGCCATTAGAAACTGTCCAATCAGATGACACCAACTCTGCCAACGTTCATTGTTACATGTTTTAGCATCATCTTCCGCAATTGCTTCTATTCACCAACACATCTACGCGTCTTCTCTATTTATTTCATTTGCACGGACAATTTGTACGCAACTGTCAAGACTTGAGCTTCTAAAATAGCGTAATGACGCAAACGGACCTCAATAAATATCCAGCTCAAACTAAAACCTGCCTATAGTTTCATTCAAGATGGTTTTAGAAACTATTTCAAAGATCATAAAAACCCAGCTTCCAGCCTACCTCAAGAAGTTCCCCCTTCCTGAGACGATCGGAGGATTTGCGAGGTTAACAGGTAAATTGTTACGGTGTTGAAAAAAGGAAAGACCGAATAGTTTGTCCCCATGCATGCCTGCCTACAATATTAGCCACAGTAGTTCGCCAGTTTTAGTGCGGTTTTCCAAGTCTCTTATAGATTTTCGGGTTCTGTGTGGCTGTAAAAGTGCTAATCCACTTCCTACTGAATGAAGTTCCTTACTTGGCTTAGGTCAAGTTGATTGAACATTGAAGGGTAGCTTAAACAGTGCACTACTTTGAGATGCATTGTAACAGTACAAGAACATGTATCAGACTCCGAGTGGAAACGTATGAATTGTACAGCCAAACAAGTGTTTCGTTTGTATGTAGCACATTTCTCTTGGCTATTGAAGGGAACTATTCCAAGCATATGAAACATTAGGCTACAACAAAATATGTACAAATTCAAATCCAAGTTGAGGCTGCTTCTACTTTGATATACAGGCTATGCGTGTTTTACATACTCCTGTGTGCATAAACAACCATCTCCAAGCTTCATCTCCAAGCTTCAATAATTTGATGTCATTAAACATTGCATCTACAAACCTTTATTTTTTCCTTCGCTGCAAAACATGAAATACCCTCTCATGGTATTCCCATAGAGCAGTGTACATCTGGGATGGCATGCTTACTCAATGGAGAACAGATTCCTCTCACCTTACACCTGAATGCGGCTCACACACTAGCCTTTATGAGTAGTTGTGAGAGGAAAAAGGTCTGACGACAGTAACTGTCAGTGTACAACATTGGAAAAGTTATGCCTTGAATTTAAGTACTATGACAAACCTGCTGTAAATGAGCTATGAGACCTCAGGCGACCACTTAGTTGTTTCAAGCTTTGACAACTTGAAGAAACGCTGAATGGACCCCTATGGAAAGTGTCAGATTTGGGATTTAAAAATAGACCCTAAACTAGTGGCTGGCAGATATCATTCAGTGTGCTGATGACATGGGTAGGCCGTCATTGTAAATAAGAATTTGTTCTTAACTGACTTGCCTAGTTAATTAAATAAAAGCATGACATTTTTTCAAAGGAAAGCAACAGACATGGGTACTATTTCAGTCTTTCAAATACTTTTGAGTGTTTTCTCCTAATTCTGTCTAAATTGCCAGATGGGAGGGGTTTGCAGTTGTGGGACTATTCTATTTGTCCATTAAGCCGGACAAGCCCAATCAAGGCCAGATAGAGTACAATATTTGAAATGAATTCAAATAGGATTTGAACCCAGGCCTGGAAAGCAGTGGTGGTAAATTATGGTTTCTCCCATTGCTCTGAGATGCTCCATACTGAAGATCATTGACATTGTAAACCTTGATTTAAGTCTTCGGTAGCAAATCTATAGGAGATGCATAAACATGAAGCGACTGGAATAATTGACATGGCACTGGAAGCTCAATTGTTAATTTCATTGCCGTTCAGTGTAGTTTTGAAGTTATAACTTGCCTGCAGTCAGTAGCATAAGTACTGAGGTTTTTCCACCTCAACATTAACATGACAAATGTAATATATTCACTCTCAGGAAAAGATGGGAGTCAAGTGAAAGGTCCCTGCAGGAATCTAAAGACACTATGGCTGTGTTTAGACAGTCAAAAGACCAATTAGTGGGAAAAAAAATATAAGACTGTGTTTACACAGGCAGACCAATTCTGGTATTTGTTTCACTAATTGTTGACATTTTACATTTACATTTAAGTCATTTAGCAGACGCTCTTATCCAGAGCGACTTACAAATTGGTGCATTCACCTTATGACATCCAGTGGAACAACCACTTTACAATAGTGCATCTAAATATTTTAAGGGGGGTGAGAAGGATTACTTTATCCTATCCTAGGTATTCCTTAAAGAGGTGGGGTTTCAGGTGTCTCCGGAAGGTGGTGATTGACTCTGAAAAAGATCTGATGTGATTGCTCAAAATACCAATTAGTGGAAAAAAGATCAGAATTTGATGCCTGTGTACACGATGCCTCCGCAGCAAAATTCAGGCTAGCAGATTTAAGGGTGAGCACCTCATTAAATTATTTTGTCCGGATTCGATAGTGTTCTTACATTTGCCTTTTTTGAAGTCGAGAAATCGTATAATGAGATTAACTTTCTCCCTTTAGTCACCCATTTTAATCAAAAGCCATTTAATTGCCCTGAGATTCAAATACACAGCCCTCAAAGTTGTCATAGTCAATGGAATAATCCATGGGACATTATCCACTGTTATATTGGCCTCTTGGAACTGTGCATCGATGAGTAGGCCAGCCTATCAGATTCTAAGATGCTCTGAGAGTATGAGAGCTGATATAGAATCAGTTTTGCCTTAAAATCTTAATGAATAAGATAATTGACAGGATGGACCTGATTTATTATTATTATTTATTTATTTATTTGATAACCATGTAAATCTCTTTCGGACAAGATGACTTTGATCAATATATTTGGCTGTATTTACTGATTTGAAAATGCTAATTAGCATCAAAGTAGACATAAGCGCAAGACTACAAATCCCTGCAAGCTCCTGCACATAATTTCAAGCCTACACCTTTGCTAACAAGTAGTGTAAAATAAAAAATTGCACAAGACAGTTGACAGAATTGAAAGAAATTTAGGCAATTTATTAATGACTAAATTTAGCTAACATTAGACAGTTAATCCAGAGATTCTTACCTTTGCCTGAATTCGGCAGTCTCGTCCAGATCATCATGGCATTTGCAGTTCTTTATGATAGCCACATTAGCAGCTAATTAGCATTTCATTTTTGTAGGGTAAATACAGGTGAAAATATTGACAAGTCACCCTGTCTTAGAGATTTAAATGGTTACCAAAAATTAATGCCATGGTAAGCCATTATTTTAAAAATGAATGGTGGGAAAACGATTGGAACCATTTCCTTGTTTTACCGCTAGGTTTTATGATTCATACTGTGGTACTCTATACATGTTGTGTAATTGTATGACTCCGCTATAACCCCATGTTATGGGAACCGCAGGCGTGGAACAATTGAGGAGATCCAATATCACTGCGTGTTTTACCTGTGCCTGCCTGTGTGTGTGCCTGTGTGTGTTTTCTTCCCAGTCCTTGATTGGCTCCGGTTGCTGCCTCTCCTGGGAATCTTGGCCCTGCTGGGCTACCTCACCATCCGGCCCTTCCTGCCCAAGAAGAAGAAGCAGAAGGACAGCCTGATCAACCTGAAGATCCAGAAGGAGAACCCCAAAGTGGTCAACGAGATAGATATTGAGGACTTGAAGAGCACAAATGTCTGTTACTGCCGCTGCTGGCGCTCCAAAACGGTAAATTAGACTTGAGGGAGAGTTGGATGGTTATTGCTAACACTACACCTTTTTAGTAATTTCAGGGCCCATATTCAAAGTCTCTCAGGAGTGCTGAGGATCAATACTGCCTGATAATCTTATCCATTATGATCGATCTGGACAGGGGGAACCTAATCTTAGATCGCAGTACTACTCTGGGACGCTTTTTGAAAAAAGGCCCTGATCAGCCTTCATGCGTCGGTGCCAAGGGAATGGGGTGGGGGGAGTTGGCTTGAGATTGGGTTTTAGATCATGTTAGATGCAAAGACTTATAGCAATAGCTAGTGGTCTTCTAACCGTAGCAATTTATGCAGATATCAACAGTTTCTTTTTCCATTCTCACTGTCTTGAGGCCAAAGGGAAGCATATGACTGTTAAGAAATAGTGAACTATGGAGGGGAAGGGCTCAAGTTAGCCTATCTATAAGCAATGCCTCGTACTGTACGTATCAGTCTAATATTAAGTTGTTTCCTGTTGCAGTTTCCCGTTTGTGACAAATCACACATAAAGCACAATGAGTTGACTGGAGACAACGTGGGGCCTCTCATACTCAAGAAGAAGATAATATAATCCATCTTTAACACTGAGGGAGCCGCCATCTTCACTCCCTACTTCTGTCTTTGGTACTTTAAAAAAAAGTCTGTATTTTAGGGCATGACCTTTTGCACTCTTCCAATTTGTCTTTTTTTTTTTTTTTTTTTTAAAGACACATACTTTCCTTTTGGTCGTGATATGCTGTAGAAATGTTGGTGGCACGTTAACTCAAAGATTTTACCATCAACACTTTTGTAAATCTTATTTATTTCAAATTGACAATAACGGACATTAAGAGGTTATACCAGAGTAGCATTAAACCTTTCAAACTATCACCACTCCCTCTTGTCTCCTTCTGAGAACTTTTTGTACAGTGGCCATTTTCCAGTCTGGCTAGCAGCTCTCGTTAGAAACAGTTAACTTTGGTCTCCTTGATAGCAACGCTCAGTTCCAAACTATTGGGATCACATTGAGGGGAATTTGAACTTGAATCATGATTGCAATTAGGGTAGCAGTACATTTTGTTAAGTTGAAAAAAATATGTATAATTAGCCTTTTCAATCTCTGAACTACTGCAAGCTTGAAGTCTTTCACTTGCATACAAACACACTTCCAGGATTTATTTTCTCTGCCATGTCTTTGTTCCTAACCTTATAAAACATGCCTTAATTCTGTGTTCATACTGTTGTGTATTCAACCTGAGACATCTCAATTTCACAAAATTCCTCCACTCAACAACGAACCCTTATTTCTCTACAAATATTTAAGCAATTCAATGTTTTGCCTTTACAGTATCAAACATGTGTTGTCTGATTGACTTTGCATTAAAACTGAATGTATAGAAAATATTTCTTAATACATTCATCATGAGATTTGAAGAAGGTAGCTGCTCCTTTGTTTACTGATCCTTATGTTAAATACCAGTTTTACTGGGATTTAGGCAAACTGTGCCCGCCTGTGGACTGTAAAATAAAAGTTGACCCGAGTTACTTTGTTTTAGGAAAGGAGTTTGTCAAAGGGCAAGAAGAAACAGGCCTTGAAGTTTTGGGAATTGATTTACAATAATTTGAAACCAACTTCCCATGTGTTTGCACAAAAATGTTGACAACGATTAGGTGGTGTTTTTATATGCCAACCTAACCGAAGGACACCAGCAGCACCAGTTACTGTTTGCGTCTGCTTTCCATACCAAAACCTTGATGCTAGGACCTGACCTGTGCTTTTTGATGGTGATAATCTGACCCCTTATATCACCACATTAAAGATAAGAATGTTGCCCACCTCTAACACAAAACATGATTACAGTACATGTAGCATCTACGCTGACTGTTAAACATTAAGGACACCTGCTCCTTCCATAAGACTGACCAGGTGAAAGCTATGATCCCTTATTGACATCACTGGTTAAATCCACCTCAATTGGTGTATTGCAGATATAGGGAAGACAAGTTTAAAGGATTTTTAAGCCTTGACATGGATTGTGTATACAATGCATTCAGAAGGTATTCAGTTCCCTTGACATTTTGTTACAGCCTTAAATTGTTCACCCAATCCCCCTCAATGACAAAGCAAAACCAGATTTTTTTGATTCTCACATTTACATAAGTATTCAGATCCTTTACTCAGTACTTTGTTGAAGCACCTTTGGCAGTGATTACAGCCTCAAGTCTTCTTGGGTATGATGCTACAAGCGTGGCACACCTGTATTTGGGGAGTTTCTCCCATTCTTCTCTGCAGATCCTCTCAAGCTCTGTCAGGTTGGATGGGGGGCGTCCCTTCACAGCTATTTTCAGGTCTCTCCAGAGAAGTTCGATCGGGTTCAAGTCACAGCTCTGGCTGGGCCACTCAAGAACATTCAGAGACTTGTTCCAAAGCCACTATTGCGTTGTCATGGCAGTGTGCTTAAGGTCATTGTCCTGTTGGAAGGTGAACCGTCACCCCAGAATGTGGTCCTAAGTGCCCTGGAGCAGGTTTTCATCAAGGATCTTTGTACTTTGCTCTGTTAATCTTTCCCTTGATTCACACTTCATGGTGACGCTTGTTATTCAGGCCAAATAGTAAAATGTTGGTTTCATCATACCAGGCAATCTTGTTTCTCATGGTTTCCGAGTTCTTTAGGTGTCTTTTGGCAAACTCCAAGCGGGTTGTCATGTGCCTTTTACTGAGGTGTGGCTTCCATCTGGCCACTCTACCATAACGGCCTGATTGGTGGAGTGCTGCAGAGATGGTTGTCCTTCTGAAAGGTTCTCCCATCTCCACAGAACTCTGTCAGAGTCACCATCAGGTTCTTGGTCACTTCCCTGACCAAGGCCCTTCTCCCCCAAATGCTCAGTTTGGCCAGGCAGCAAGCTTTAGGAAGAGTCTTGGTGGATCCAAACTTCTTCCATTTAAAAATTATGGAGGCCACTGTGTTCTTGGGGACCTTCAATGCTGCAGACATTTTTTTTTGGTACAGTTCCCCAGATCTGTGCCTCGCCACAATCCTGTCTTGGCGCTTCAACCTCATGGTTTGGTTTTTGCTCTGACATGCACTGTCAACTGTGGGACCTTATATAGACAGGTGTGTGCCTTTACAAATCATGTCCAATCAATTTAATTTACCACAGGTGGACTCAAATCTTGTAGAACATCTCAAGGATGATCAATGGAAACAGGATGCACCTTAGCTCAATTTCAAGCCTCATAGAAAAGGGTCTGAATACTGATGTAAAAGGGTCTGAATACTTTCTGAATGCGCCCTTCAGAGGGTGAATGGGGAAAGTAAAATATTGAATTGCCTTTGAAAATCGTATGGCACCGGTTTGGGTCAAGAACTGCTAAGCTGATGGGTTTTTTCACGCTGAACAGTTTCTCCGTGTGTCCACCACCCAAAGTACATCCAGCCAACTGTAGGAAGTATTGGAGTCAACATGGGCCAGCATCCCTGTGGAACACTTCCGACACCTTGTAGAGTCCATACCCGGACAAATTGAAGCTGTTCTGAGGGCAAAAGGGATGCAACTCAATATTAGGAAGGTGTCCTTAATGTGTTCTTAGTGTCAAAAGACTACCACTTTCGTTAAAGGGCCAGTGTTGACATTTTCTATCAATATCAAATCATTTCCAGGTATAATAGTCCAGTTGAGCTAGACCTACAGCATATACATAATCTGGAGCAAATGGAATTGTTTTAACAGAAAATGTGCTTTGATCTCAGAAAACACATTTTTTGTTTTACAATTTAACAGTTCAATTTTCAAAAGTTTAAACAAGACTCTTCAATGGTATGATATATTACAAATTACTACTGAAAAACCTAAAAGGGACCCTTTCAAGAGTCCATACAAACGTAACAAAAGTATCTCTAAATCAACTGCACAATTAGCTCTATGGAATCAAAATCATAACTACTGAATAATAAAAACACGATAAAATGAACAGAACAAATAAACTGACTGTTTGGCAGTCTTTTCTTAAAAACAGATTTCTACAGTATATTGCTCTGAATGTGACGCTATTATCTGAGCCACACTGATTTTGCATGAAAGACCCCCGTCATAAATAGATCTTAGCTAGGGGTCCATATTATTAATGTTTTTTGTGCCATTCAGTCACATTTAGTGCACAACATGATTTGAATATTGCTTAAATGGTAACATACAATAAATAAAACTTTCTTGCCTTCGTCCGGAGTCTAGCAAGCAACAACAGTCCAAAGCAAAATATAATATTTTCTTTGAATCAAACTGCACAACAAGCTAGTACAACAACCTTCTCATAAATACATTACATTCACACAGAATACAACATCAGCAGCTGGTAAATAATTGATGCGTAAGGCCTAAGGACAAAAATAAATGCTGTGAAGGCGTACATACAGTTTATGACTGTATGATAATGAACACACAATATGCCTGATAGTCAATGTCAAAAACATTCAATTCTAGTGGCTCAGCTCATCGAACCACTTTTAAATGATAGGGTATCATTTTCATAGTAGCATTACTGAATTTTCAGTATAGTACATAATGCTTGGATATAGTGGATTGTTGGTTGAGTGGCAGCTGTAGTTCGAGGCCTGGAAACTACCCTCGGGGAGATATAAATAAACGCTGCAGGATGTCAAACACACAGATGAGACCCCACTGTCCGAAAGGCATCATCCTGGGTGTCACCAGAGTCTGAAATAGGAACCATATTCTCTAAACAGTACAGCACTTTAAAGAGAATACGGTGCCATTTTAGATGCACGCTTGAAGTGCCCCCATTTCCCTACGATCCATCCACGTCATTTCCTCCTTGGTGAAGTGTACTTCCTGGTTCCCGCCATCAGAGGGTACTCTCGTAGGTGATTGGGGTCTCGGTTATAGTTCCGCTTTGCTCCCGCTCTGCATATCCAAGGAAAAAGGGGAGAAAATAATGATTTAAAAAATGCCTCTGCAGTGTGCGTGCTTGCATGTGTGTGCGAGAGAAACTGAAGTGCCTCCATGTGAGTATAAACTAAATAAGACTATAGGCCAAATAGTCAATATGGATAATGTCTCAGGGAGTGTACAGTCCGAGACAGTGATGGAAAGGACACAGTGTAGTCAAATAAAAAGATCTCCCTCCAAACCTGAAGAGCAAAAAAAAAACCACCATTGTGTGGTGACAGGGCTGAGACGAAACATGAGGCATGAAACAAAGACTACCTGAACCCACGATGCAAATCATTCTCCAATCCACAGCTTCTCTTTATTAGCCTGAGATCCTGACTGACGTACTCTGTTTCACCACTGTCAACAATGTTGAAACAATCCATATCGGTTTGGATTCCAGGCTTTTTAAAATAAAGATAATCTCAGTCATAAAGGAACACTGCTTTTCATGAACACACTTCCTTCCCTATACTGTGTGGACAAAGCTGTGACAAGCTGGTTTAAAAAAAAGCACAATTGAGTATAATAGGAGTAGAGGTTAAAACCCATAATGGGCTGTCGCCGTTTACAGTGCCCTGCAAAAGTATTCACACCCCCCTTCTCGTTTTTCCTATTTTGTTGCATGACAACTTGTAATTTAAATGGATTTTTATTTGGACGTCATATAAATGGACATACACAAAATAATCCAAATTGGTGAAGTGAAATGATTCCCCCCCCAAAAGATTCTTAAAATTAAAAATAAATTAAAAACAGAAAAGTGCCACGTGGTTATGTATTCGCCCACTTTGCTATGAAGCTCGTAAATAAGATCTGGTGCAACCAATTACGTTCAGATGTCACTTAATTAGTTAGATTGCACACATGGACAAGTACAGATCAGGGTTGGGTTATAAAAAAAAGATCAGAAACTTTGAACATCCCACGAAGCACCATTAAATCCATTATTCAAACATTTTAAGAATATGGCACCACAACAAACCTGCCAAGAGCGGGCTGCCCACCGAAACTCACAGACCAGGCAAGGGGGGCATTAATCAGAGAAAACAAAGAGACCAATGATAACCCTGAAGGACCTGCAAAGCTCCACAGCGGAGATTTGAGTATCTGTCCATAGGACCACTAAACCGTACACTCCACAGAGCTGGGCTTTACGGAAGAGTGTCCAAGCAAACATGTTTGGGGTTCACCAAAAGGCATGTGGGAGACTCCCCAAACATATGGAAGAAGGTACACTCTGGTCAGATGACTAAAATTGAGCTTTTTGCCCATCAAGGAAAACGCTATGTCTAGCGCAAGCCCAACACCTCATCACCCTGAGAACACGTCCCCACAGTGAAACATGCTGGTGGCGGCCGCATCATACTGTGGGGATGTTTTTCCATCAGCAGGGACTGGGAAACTGGTCAGAATTGAAGGAATGATGGATGGCGCTAAATACAGGGACATTTTTGAGGGAAACCTGTTTCAGTCTTCCAGAGATTTGAGACTGGGATGGATGTTCACCTTCCAGCAGGACAATGACCCTAAGCATACTACTAAAGCAACACTTGAGTGGTTTAGGGGAAACAATTAAATGTCTTGGAATGGCCTAGGTCAAAGCCAAGACCTCAATCCAAATGAGATTGCTGTACACCAGCGGAACCCATCCAACTTGAAGGAGCTGGAGCGGTTTTGACTTGAAGAACGGGCAAAAATCCCAGTGGCTAGATGTGCCAAGCTTATAGAGACATACCCCCAAGAGACTTGCGGCTGTAATTGCAGCAAAAGCTGTCTCTACAAAGTATTGACTTTGGGGGGTGAATAGTTATGCATGCTAAAGTTCTGTTTTTTTTGTCTTATTTCTTGTTTTTCACAATAAATAAAATATTTTGCAACTTCAAAGTGGTAGGCATGTTGTGTAAATCAAATGATACAAACCCCCTAAAAATCTATTTTAATTCCAGGTTGCAAGGTAAAATAGGAAAAATGCCAAGTGGGGTGAATACTTTCGCAAGCCACTGTACATCATGTGGGGATAACAGCTGACACTCAAGCTAGGTTAGTAGTAGGTGTGGGTTTTTGTGTTTCTATTTTAAAAGCGATGGTGTGGCAGTCCTTCCTGTTGCTGTGTGCTTCTGTCTGTGCATTTATGCAGACAGTGTGTTTGCACATTCTGTGTGTGCGTCCTCACCCCAGGCAGCGTTCTTTGGTTTCTGCAGCAGGCGAGGTCCTGTGAGCCCTATGACCAGGGCCCCTATGGGGGCAGTGAGCAGGATGGAGAGCACGGCCACTGTCAGCACGTCCATGCCGTACTTCTCCAGCTCCTTATCCTCCTTGGTGCGGGCCATGTCCAGCGCTGTGGAGCCGATGGCCGCCTGGGGAGAGAAGAGGGGAGGAGATCGACACATTGGCCACGTCACCCTAAACATTGTGAGAGCTGGAACTCTGTCATAAAGTTAAAATAACGCAGACATAGGTAATAATAGGTGTTGCAAGTCACGCAATCACTAGTTAGAATATTCAAATGTTATGGTTATTTTGCATGAAGCAAATTTCATCCTTTGATCCTGTTTTGTATGCTTATTGGATACATCGAAATGGAGAGAATGTTGAAAGAGCAGTAAGCTGGATTTGAGCCCATGCTGGCAGAGGTAGTACATTGTACATGTGCTCCAGAGGCAGGGGTTTAGACCACTCCAGGCCACCGTAGTTTCTATTTAACGTTAAGTACCTGTACAGTGGCTTTGGGTAGCCAGGCCAGAGCGATGAAGAGCTTCTCTTTGAAGTTGAAGCCGGCACACAGCACACAGACGAAGGTGAAGAGAACACGCACCAGCAGACCAATGGCCAGAGAGCCTATGCCCAGGCCTGGTGGGACAGAGAAGTTAAGAGGGGGTTGAATGATAAACACTTTATTCAAGTTAAAGTAGGAAAACACCCCTAATAGATTATCTCCAAAGAGCGGGGTATAAATGTATACGTAGTGTGTGTTCTTACCGACTGTGTGTTTATGAGGGTGTTTGTGTTCTCACCGACAGTGTTTTTGTCCAGCTCTGAGATCTGGATCTCGGCCCCGATCAAGCCGAAGAGCAGTGGCTGAAACACCTCCCAGGCAATACCCACTATGTCCTCCACAGGGACCTGCACATACACCCAGTCAGACAGACACACGTTACGATTTCTCAAAGTACTGACATTTTCAAGTACAATTTGTGAAAGTAGAGCAAATGGAGGGGTGATAAAGTGATAAAAACCACCTATGACACAAACCAGACTACAGAGAAAGTTCAGCAAACACCAAGACTTCACAACTGTTACTCTACTGGAGAATCTGCCTCCCATAGAGACAATACGAGATGTGACTGACTAAATTTGGGATTGGGCCTCTATCCTGATTGGAAGGGTCCCACTGTGTGTTAAGACAGCAGTTTGTGCTGCACTGGAACATCCAATGCTTTAGTTGAGTCCACTGTGTTGGAGGTAAGGGCTCGGGGGGCATTTGGGTGAGAGTGTAAGTGCCTAGCTAGAAGATGCAGGGTACGGCGGGTTGAGTGAGTGGTCGGCATGGGATGGGGTTGTGTGTGTGATTGACTGACCTTTGACCTTCTCCAGCCCAGGCTGGCCAGGAAGGCGAGGACCAGGGTACAGAGGCCCCCCGAGCCGGGGAAGCCGGCCACGTTGCTGCCGAACACGGCAAACACCGACAGGCCCAGTAACAGGAATGAGCGCTTCTTCACTACATTGTCCTACAGTAGAAAGAGTGTGAAAGAGAAGGAAGGATGTATTACTAAAGGTTTTCCAAACAAGGACTATGTCCCTGGAGTAACATTACTGAGAAAGGGAAACGCTACTGAGAAAACTGAACTCCATTATAGGTCAACTCCACAGTCCAGTTTCCTCTCTATTGCACTCCACACTACCCTTTCACACCTGGACCAAAATGAACACCTATGCGAGAACGCTATTCATTGACTACAGCTCAGAGTTCAACACCATAGTGCCCTCAAAGCTCATCAGTAAGCTAAGGACTCGGATTAAACACCTCACTCTGCAACTGTATCCTGGACTTCCTGTCGGGCCGCCTCCAGGTGGTAAGGGTAGGTAACAACATATCTGCCATGCTGATCCTCAACACGGGTGCCCCTCACGAGTGTGTGCTCAGTCCCCTCCTGTACTCCTTGTTCACTCATGACTACACGGCCAGGCACGACTCCAACACCATCATTAAGTTTGCCGATGACACAACAGTGATAGGCCTGATCACCAACAACGACGAGAGCCTATAGGGAGGAGACCTGGCCGTGTGGTGCCAGGACAACAACTTCTCCCTCAACGTGATCAAGACAAAGGAGATGATTGTGGACTACAGGGAAAGGAGAACAAAGCACGCTCCCATTCTCATCGGAGGGACTGAAGTGGAACAGGTTGATAGCTTCAAGTTCCTTGGTGTCCACATCACCAACAAACTAACATGGTCCAAGCACACCAACACAGTCGTGAAGAGGGCACGACAAAGCCTATTCCCACTCAGGAGACTGAAAAGATTTGGCATGGGTCCTCAGATCCTCAAATGGTTATTCAGCTGCACCATCGAGTGCATCCTGACGTGTTGCATCACTGCCCCGTATGGCAACTGCTCGGCCTCCGAACGCAAGGCACTACAGAGGGTAGTGCGTACGGACCAGTACATGGGTCTAAGCTTCCTGCCATCCAGAACCTCTATACAATGCGGTGTAACCTGAGTCGTAGACTGTACTCACTGCTACCACGCGGCACCGAAGCGCCATGTCTAGGTCAAAGAGCCTTCTAAACAGCTTCTACCCCAAAACCACAAGACTCCTGAACATCTAGTCAAATGGCAACCCAGACACTTTAATAACTCTACCTACATACCCCCCCCACACATTGAATCTGTACCGGTACCCCCTGTATATAGCCTCGTTATTGTCATTTTACTGCTGCTCTTTAATTATTTGTTACTTTTATTTTAGGGGGTATTTTCTTAAAACTGCATTGTTGGTTAAGAGCTTGTAAGTTAGCATTTCACTGTAAGGTGTACACCTGCTGTATTTGGCACATGTGACAAATAACATTTGATTTGAAAGCAGAGTCCTTTCAATGGTGATTCGTACCTGGTCTTTGCTGGGAAAGTAACGCAACAGAAATCCCAGCAGGACCCCAGCTACCATTCCCCCTCCCACCTCCAGTATACCTCTGAGCAGGTTGTACCACATGGAGCCTGCAGAGAGCGACACAGCACAACAAAACACATGAAATTAATAACAAAACAGATGGGATTGTCCCAAATGGCACCCTGTTACTTTTGACCAGAGACCTATATGGGCCCTGGTTAAAGTAGTTCACTATATAGGGAATGCGATGCCATTTAGGACACAGATTCCAGCAGGAAGTCAATAATAAAAAGCATGCAATACAGAGGAAGACACAGTAATAGCAGAACACATGCAGTTTGCTCATACTAATGGTCCAGTGGCTCAGTTGGTAGAGCATGGCGCTTGCAACAACAGGGTTCGTAGGTTCGATTCCCGAAGTGTGAGGGTGTCATCTATTGGATCCAGGACAGATTGCAGGAAGATTTCTATTAATGCTGCAACAAAAACAGATAAGTTCTATTCTTTTTCTAGTGGTCTCCTCGCATCATTGGCTCAGAGCAGAGGCACAGATCAACAACCTCCCTGCTGATTGGCTTAGAGCAGAAGAACAGATCAACATGCTCCCGACTGATTGGATCCCTACCGGTGGCGAAGGCCATGCCCATGCAGGTGGTGAAGCCGGTGATTGCCAGGATGTCGTCGAAGCTGCCGGCAGCCATGAGGAGGGTAGGGATGCCCTGCTCCAAGCCGTAGCCATCCTTCTGCAGCAGCAGCATGGAGGGAACCACCACGGCCGGGGACACGGCTCCCAGCACAAATCTACAAGAGACGGGAGAGCCAAAGTGAGGGTTAATCGTCATAATATCATATTCATCAGGTTTGTGTTGCCAGGCTGAAGAGTGACCTCAGAAGTAACAACCTGTAATATGAATACTGATGATAATATTGTCATATGACCATTTAGCAGATAGCCAGTACAAACCGACAGGAGAGGAGACAGAGTTCATCATATAATATGGCCCTGTAGAAGATGCTTTCAAAGGACTGTAAAAGCACATTGTGCAACTGCTGATGTTAAATAAAAAATGCATTTGATAGATTAATATGAAGACATCACAAACCATGAAGAGACAGGGGAGGGGTTATGGGGGATAATACAATAAGCATAGACAAAGTGTGTAATGATGCAGCTTTACTAATAGGAATTCGTTTGAGATATACACTATACATACAAAAGTATGTTGGCATCCCAGCCACAATCAATGCTGTATAAAATTGAACACACAGCCATGCAATCTCCATAGGGATAACATTGGCAGCAGGATGGCCAAACTGAAGAGCTGTGAACCTTTCAACGTGGCAGTTTGTCAAACTTCTGCCCTGCTAGAGCTGCCCCGGGTAACTGTAAGTGCTGTTATTGTGAAGTGGAAATGTCTAGGAGCAACAACGGCTCAGCCGTGAAGTGGTAGGCCTCACAAGCTCACAGAACAAGACCGCTGAAGCACGTAGTGCGGAAAAATCATCTGTCCTCGGCTGCAACACTCACTACCGAGTTCCAAACGGCCACTGGAAGCAATATCAGCACAAGAACTGTTGGTCGGGAGCTTCATGAAAAGGGTTTCCATGGCCGAGCAGCTGCACACAAGCCTAAGATCACCATAAGCAATACCAAGCGTCAGCTGGAGTGGTGTAAAGCTCGCCGCCATTGGACTCTGTAGCAGTGGAAACCTGTTCTCTGGAGTGATGAATCCGCTTCACCATCTAGCAGTCCAAAGGACAAATCTGGGTTTGGCGGAAGCCAGGAGATCTCTGCCTGACCCAATGAATAGTTCCAACTGTATAGTTTGGTGTAGGTGGAATAATGTCTGGGGTTGTTTTTCATGGTTCGGGCTAGGCCCCTTAGTTTCAGTAGGGAAATCTTAACACTATAGCATACAATGACATTCTAGATGATTGTGCTTTCTTGTTTCAGCATGACAATGCCCCGTGCACAAAGTGTGGTCCATACAGAAATGGTTTGACGGGATCGGTGTGGAAGAACTTGACTAACCTGCAGAGCCCTGACCTCAACACATTCAAACACCTTTGGGACGAATTGGAACGCTGACTGCGAGCCAGGCCTAATCGCCCAACATCAGTGCCCAACCTCACTAATGCTCGTGCCTGAATGGAAGCATGTCCCCGCAGCAATGTTCCAATATCTAGTTGAAAGCCTCCCCAGAAGAGTGGAGGCTGTTATAGCAGCAAAAGGGGGACCAACTCCATATTGATGCCCATGATTTTGGAATGCGATGTTCGACAAGCATACTTATGGTAATGTAGGAGGGTAGGGTAGTGTATTTAGAGGGATGGATGAATAGAACGATGGATAGATCAGAGTGAGAGACCGTATGAGTGGAGAGGACAGGAGAGAGAGTAAGAGGAGAGAGGATGAGAGAAACATAGAAGACAGAGGGCAAGGGGCTAAGAGTCAGAGGATGAAATGAAAATATATAAAGGCTGGGTATCCAATCCTACTCCTGGAGAGCTCCCCTCCTGTAGGTTTTCGCTCCAACCCCAGTTATAACTAACCTGGTTCACCTTATCGACCAGCTCATTATTAGAATCAGGTGCGTTAGATCAAGGTTGGAATGAAAACCTACAGGACGGTAGCTCTCCAGGAACAGGGTTGGAGAGCCCTGGTATAAAGTATACTTCAAGTATTCACGGTGAGTTACAGTAGCTGCCAAATACTCTACACGGGTCTTAATGGAAAGCAAGTGGTGTTAGGTAGCCCTTTATATTTACAAATGCATCGGGAGGCTGCAGAATACTAAGTGGAATTTAGACGACTGTCCGACAGACCCGAGACAGACAGAGAGTTTACCCTAGGATGAATCCCCAGATCCAGGGCAGGCCCATGAGGAAGTGGGAGGCGATGGCGACGGTGCAGGCCTCGATGATGCAGGGTCCCATTCCCACACGTATACACACCATACTCAGCTTCTTCAGAGCCTGGGAACACACATGTATACAAACACACACACACACACATTAATAGAAAAATCTAAATGTCATTAGTCCACTGTTGATACAATCCCAAGTGAAAAGGAACAATCCACATTTCATTAGCCCCAAATGGTTTGCAGGTCAGCAGTAAAGTTGACATAATGTGGCAAGCGACACTTTGCTTCTTGAAGGTCCTGAAAACTTGACTGCTGAAATGCAAAACATTTTGGGACTGTAACAAACAGTGGACTAATGAAAAAAATACACACGGTTTTTGAGTGGATTTCTCCTTTAACACAGGTTATCACAGGAACACAAATAGAAAAGGACTGAACACTTTGGCCAATGGAGAGTGTGATTGAAAAATTACATATTTACCTGGTTTGTTTGACAGAGCGATTAATACTTTACAAATAGGACATTTCTGTTCTGTTTAATTATGTATTTCTGTAAAGAGATGGTTTCCACTCTAGCTTCCTGCACTAGTCTGGGCGTAAGATCAAGCATTCTATAGACAAAATGTGGTGTGTGTGACCCAAGATAGAGATAACCTGAAAGCTTAGAACAATGTTGTTGTCATCTTCCTGGCATCTGGGAAACTAAGCCGGGTTGGGGGCAAAACACCATCCTATGTAGATAACTAAGGTGGCTTATGGGAGTTGGAAGCAGTCTGACTAAACATTTTAAAGTCCTATATAAGGTCTCGGTTTTATCATTATCAGTTAGGCTCTTGGCCCAGCAACCAAGACTGTTGGGTCAACGGTTTCATTATTGCAATAATTCATCGATATTGAATAAAGATGATTGTTTGAAGAAATGACAAAGTCTCTCACACTTTGAATAGAATATTCCACCGAAAGAGTGTTTTATTGACATACCGAGGCGTCCAATCCCAGGCCTGCTCGGGCCAGGATGACAGCAAGGGCAATGTTCCTCAGGGAGGAGGACCATCGGTAGTTGATGTACACGGCATCCGTTACCACGGGGATATTACGCAGCAGGAAGCCCGACAATAGCATACCTGTAGAGAATGACAGAACAATGATACTTTATCATACTATTATATTATTAAAGTTAATACTTCTATAAGCAACCATGGTGTTATTCTTTGGACTTTCTCTCACAGCAAGAGGGACAAAAAACAATGTCTTGCTGTGTAGTTCTGAAAACAAACGTGTTTTTATAAAAAATATATATATATATTTTTAAAAAAGAGCTAAACCGAGGCTAAGATATTATTCCCATCTTCACATTGGTTCAAATGCCAAGAAATACATATTTTACAACATTCTTTGTTCTGATAGTCTGGGAACTGCATATTAAAAAGGTTGAAGATCAATTGGTTTAAGATATCAAAAGGCTTCTAGGCATAGGAGGCTTTTGAGAGTAAAGGAAAAACCTTTCCATGTAGGAACAGCGCAAACTGAAGACATGCATACAGTGGAGTCTTTCATTTACTGTATGAAATTGAATTGCCTTCGAAGGTCAGAAAGATTCATATGGTCCTGTGTGGTTCAGTTGGTAAGAGAGTGGCATTAGCCAACATCAGGGTTGTGGATTTGATTCCCCACTGGTGGCATACAAAACCGTATGCACTCACATCACTGTGCTGTAAACCGCTTTGGATAAAATGCCTGCTTAATAGTGTATTATCAAGAAAGTACAGAACAATTCCATCCCATTTGGGACGCAAGCAATGACTACTGTCTGAGCAGGGAGGAACCAGTTGACAGGCATAAGAATGTGGGACCGACTGTCGGTTAGCCTAAGTTAAGTCAAAAATAAATACCTTCAAGGCTGTAACAAAGCTTGAACGAAATGGAATTCCTGCTTTGTTCCGTTTCAACGCTGCATCCCCAGGCAACGCAGGCCCAAAAAAGTATTCAGTTCAAACATTAAAACGGGGATTTTGAACTGGGGACGCAGCATGTCTGGGTTCACATAAAGAAAAACAGGGGTTGGAGAGACATTAAATATCAACGATCTATATCCAACAAACAGGACTTCAATTCTGGACTATGGGAGTGGGCTCTGTCGGATAGACTACGCTAACAATCAACGTTTAGAAATTAAAGACCCAGCACAAACACTTCTTTATTATCTACAATCTCCTTTCTGGACTGTTTAAAGTGAAGAGTAGGCTGTGAACCGGAACGACAGTCTTCTACCTTCTTGCGGGCTAAATGAGTGGCCACTGTCTTATTATAGGGGTCTGTGCAAACTACATGACTTTTCATGTGGTTACCGGCATCAAGAGAGACTTTGGTCAAAGCTCAACCAAGTCTCTCTTGTTTGTTGAGAAATGAAAATACATGTTTCATTCAATTCTATTCAGTCTAAGTCAACAAGGGTGTCAATTTGGTTAGAAATGGGATAAGGTGTGATATGAACTCACTTCACTGTTTAGGTATGGTAGTAACATGTAGCAGCGTCGGCAAAGCCAGACAGAATAATAGGGGGACTGTTTGACCATCCGTGTATAGTAAAGAGTAGTAGTTAGGGGACAAGCAAGTGCATGCAGGCTAAATATAGTGAGTGGGTGTGCTTAATCAGAATGTGTGCTTATTATAGAGAGTAGGTGTATTCTATCTACTATATCAGCAGATACATATTAACAGCAGCCAGGCCGATGGCATGTCTGACTGTTGCTAAGGAGCATGTAGGGCACGCAACACCCTGAAGATGGCATTTCTTCTCATTCTCAACAAGTCAAATGAAGTAGAGGTTACAGAATATAACTTGTATGCTGCACATTCACAGACAAGACAGACCCCATCACCTACAACACACACATACACACACTCTCTCCATTCGCATTACCTACCCAGGAGCGGGGGAAAGGGAGGCAGTTTGGGAAGCCGTATGAGGCCCACCAGTTTGCCCCCGGTGACAGAGCAGATGAAGAGCACGGTGATGCCGAACAGGTTCCCCCCCGGCAGACACTCCTTCTCTGTGATGGACCACACCACGCCAAACAGCACTAATGCAATGAGGACTGGGAGGGAGGAGAGGTCAGAAGTCAGTACGTTTTGCCTGCCAAATAAAATAATAGATTGCATGTGCTGTACTTGATTTGGTTTGCAAAAGTCTCAAAAGTCTACTACTAAGCCTAAATGTTAACTTGTAAATGGCAGTATATCAGGAACAGTGGGTAGTGCTTTAGTCCATCTGTAAACCTACTCCATTTGTGCTATATAAATGCCTCTGGGTACTGTGGCACTGTTCAACAGTGTGCGCTGGATAGAGAGAAACACACTAGTTCTACAAACCCCCACCATTTTCCACTCGCCCAAGCACAGAATGCTACAAGATGCCAACCCCTGATCCCATAGCAATGTATTGCATTGAAGCCACTCTAGTGTTAGGCCTATATTGCATCTCTATTCTGGTGTCCATAGGCCACTCTAGACAATATTAGAGTGGCCTATATCTATGTTGGTGCCCACCCTTGGTGATGAGGGAGGCCAGGAGGCCTCGGGGCGGGCAGGGGCATGCCCGGCGGAGCCTGCCACAGCAGATGACCGGGGGGTCGGTGTTGGTGCCCGCATCCACCACCGGGTTACGGGGGATAAAGTAGGTCTCCTCCGTGACCTGGGGGGTTGGGCTCCGGCTCACCACCACCTGAATCTGGTTGACACCCAGGAACTACCGGGAGGATGGACGTAGAGGAAAGGGGTCTTAGTTCAATATGAAAATGTGTCCGTAGCCATACTTTTTAAATTAAACTTTCTTACTACAAAAATGCCATTTCAATACAAGCTTCTGAAAAAGTAACTACTGGATATTTTTTATATTATTTCAAAAAGATTCCTATCGTACTCTACCCAGTTAAAACGTGCAATATGCAAAAATTGCCCCATCATTTTCTGGTTGCTAAAATTCAAATAGAACACTTAATTTAAGTTTATGTAACATAACAAGCAATGCATAGTGTAGAGTAACAATGTACCATTCAAACCGTTGTTAAATATATTTTCAATAACCAAAAAGATGTATATTTTCAGCTGGTGTACAAAGACTCAAAAACTAAACTTAACAGAAGCATAGAAATAGTGCAGAGAACAGATCTGGCTTTCAATTAAAATAACTGATCTATAATTCATATCTCTATGTGAATTTGGACAGGTCGCCCAAAAAGCTGCATATTGTAGCATTAACTCCATGAGCTGAAATCATTGCAATCTCTCAAGAGAGAATGATTTTGTCCAGGAAGTTGTTTTGAGTAGCCTAACTCTTGAAAGTTGATAAGAATGGTACTGGAGCCAATGCAACTGGCTTTTTTTGCCTCCATTTCTTTGTCACACCTACAGTATGTTAATTAAGTGGTTCTCATTGTTGACAGAGAGGTCACACTAACAAGACACTACTGTGTTCCCAGTGTTAGGTTCTAAATAAACGGAGTAAAAACTCACGGACAACTAGTAAAGCTCAAACCAAGCATATTCACCCACTGCGTTACACAGCAACGTAAGACAAAAACACACTTACACAAGTACTGGCATTTAAACCTTCTCCGTACACATCTGGACAGCCAATGCATGTCTGTTGCAAGGCAGGACGTTAAGTGATATGGGTAATAAACTGTTCCTTCTCCCTTAATGTGACCTGGCCTCACCCCTCATTCCTCACTAATCCACAGCTATCCATCCTTATCAGTGACCACAACCATGTGATTGCCTTTCTCTCTCTCAAAGTCCCTGGCTCATATCCAACCTTAATAGACCCCACCATATACATTCCTCCTACAGATAACCATTCACTTCTGGTGTAGCAAGCATTTCAAATTAAAACCCAACAACTGAAACCAGACTGTGGCCCTTCTCCTTTCCATAGGATACCTGAAGTCTAACAATAACATCCTCTGCACTCCCCTCTCTCCCGGGGGTATCATGAACAAGGACAGTTCATGTTTCAAGTTTAGAAGTCAGAACCCATCCCCAGTAAACAATTAGTTCTCATGCTTATCCTAAAGAGTAAATACCGACTTTTACTACAAAGAGTGTGCCGCAATGTGAACAGTCAATGTCATGAACAAGGCTTTTGATCCAACTTACAGAAATACCACACTCTGTGGAAAAAGAGGCTGGCAAAAATCATGTGCAAATCTGCTGGTAGGGTACATCTCAAGGTGTTTCAAATGACCTAACAGAAAGTCAGAAATTATGATTTTACTTTTGTTTTCAAGTAAATATTTGACCCCATAAATACATAGTGTCAAATAAGAGTGCACAGTACACTGCTAATAACTCATTTAAGCTAATGCCTTCAAAGCTGATTCTGGAACAATATGTGTGGAATTGTCTACTATTAGGCCAAAGCTTTCGGTCAGCCATTTCTCATAGCTTCAGCATCATTAAATTATGTAAAAGGTTATCTATTAGCATTTTGGCCAAAGCACTAGATATACTATACCTCTGCATGGTTCGTTACTGAAGAGGCTCCGGGACAGTGTTCTAGGTCCAGCAAGGGAGAAGGTGTAGGCAGCTGGTCGTCCTCCATCATGGCATCTAGTACAGTTCACTTTCTCCTCCTAACTTCTTCTCGAACCTCACAGCAAACCTGTTGAGGGGTTGGGTGGGCCATCGATGCACTGCTGCTCTGCTCTTCTCCTGTTGTATCCTAAGGTCAGACTCTGTCCAGCACTTGCTCCCATTCAGTGAGTCGTCACCTGTTTATCAGTCAAAGCCAGTGACAGTGAGTGTTTGCTAGGTGGAACTGTCCAGAAGCATTTTGAGGCAAACATGGCTGTAGAGATATGAGGTGGAAACCAGCCAAGTGCAGAAGCAATCAAAGGTGAAGGTAAACAGGACTGTAAAACAGTTTCCAATGTTCAGCATTCTGCTACCAGTATGGAATGAGATTGGGAGTAAGGGCATCAATGCAGAATTTCCTCTTTAACTTCAGTTATGCGAGTAAAGTCCTACTGTATAAAAATAAATTGTGACAGCTGTGATGGAAACAGTAAGCTTCGGTACAATTTTATAAATGCAGACAGATCATTTGTTTGTTCAACATGGTGGGATCTTTTTGTGTCTGTAAAATGTATTATGCGCGAAATGGCGGTGGTTATACCTTTATGCACAAATGTTGATACAGTATAATAACCATCACGTATGAGTAAACTTGGAAGTCGTGATGATATGGTGTGTGGTCCTCCCACTACAACTTGGGAAACCATTGTGTTTATTAGGCTACAGATTAAATAAATGGTGAACTTCACAGGGTGGTGACAGTGCACCGTGATGAGCTTGATACCGCTTTCCAATAAATAGGGCCTTATTTTGGTGACATGATGATCGGTGCTTGACAAACAAAACATATTCCTCGCTCTTCCATAATAATCTCATCATGTAGACAACCTCAATACAGAATTGGTCAGATGAAGCTGTTTTGCTAGCACAGACTGGAATATGTTCCGGGATTCATCCAATGGCATTGAGGAGTATACCACATCAGTCACCAGCTTCCTCAATAAGTGCATCGACGATGTCGTCCCCACAGTGATCGTACGTACAGATCCCAACCAGAAGCCATGGATTACAGGTAAAATCCACACCAAGCTAAAGGCGAGAGTTTCCTCTTTCAAAGAGTGGGACACTTTTCCGGATACTTATAAGAAATCCTGCTATGCCCTCAGACAAAACAAACAGGCAAGCATCAATACAGGACTAAGATTGAATCCTACTACACTGGCTCTGACGCTCGTCGGATGTGGCAGGGCTTGATAACTATTACGGACAACAAAAGGGAAACCCAGCCGAGAGCGGCCCAGTGACGCGAGCCTACCAGACGAGCTAAATGCCTTCTATGCTCTCTTTTAGGGAAGAAACACTGAAGCATGTATTGGGACCACCAGCTGTTCCGGAAGACTGTATGATCACGCTCCACATAGCCGATGTGAGTAAGAACTTTAAACAGGTCAACATTCACAAATGCGTGGGGCCAAACGGATTACCAGGACGTGTACCTAAAGCATGCGCAGACCAACTGGCAAGTGCTGTCACTGACATTTTCAACCTCTCCCTGTCTGAGTCTGTAACAACAACATGTTTCAAACAGAACACCATAGTCCCTGTGCCCAAGACAGCGAAGGTAACCTGCCTAAATGATTACCACCCCATAGCACTCACGTCTGTAGCCATGAAGTGCTTTGAAAGGCTGGTCATGGCTCACAACATCATGCCAGAAACCCTAGACCCACTCCAATTCAAATACTGCCCCAACAGATCCACAGACTACGCCATCTCAATCGCACTCCATACTGCCCTCTCTCACCTGGACAAAAGGAACAGCTATGTAAGAATGCTGTTCATTGAACGCTGAGCTGTAGTCAACACCAGTGCCCACAAAGCCCATCACTAAGCTCAGGACCGTGGGACTAAACTCCTCCCTCTGCAACTGGATACTGGACTTCCTGACGGACGTCCCCAGGTGGTAAGGGTAGGCAAGAACACATTTGCCACGCGGATCCTCAACACTGGGGCCCCTCAGGGGTGCGTGCCTAGTCCCCTCCTGTACTCCCTTTTCACCCACGACTGCGTGGCAAAGCACGACTCCTACATCATTATTAAGTTTGCAGACGACAACAGTGATCACCGACAAGACAGCCTATAGGGAGGTCAGACAATAACCTCTCCCTCAATGTGAGAAAGACAATGGAGATGATTGTGGACTATAGGAAAATGAGGGCCAAACAGGCCCCAAATTAACATTGACTGGACTGAAGTGGAGCAGTGTCGAGTTAAGTTCCTTGGAGTCCACATTAGAGGAGGTCGATCGATTAATCGGAATGGCCGATTAATTAGGGCCAATTTCAAGTTTACATAACAATCGGAAATCGGTATTTTTGGGCACCGATTTACGATTATTAAAAATATATTTTAAAAAATTGAATACCTTTATTTAACTAGGCAAGTCAGTTTTAAGAACACATTCTTATTTTCAATGATTGCCTAGGATCTGAAATTGTGTAATTTCTCTTGCGTTCATTGCACGCAGAGTCAGGGTAAATGCAACAATTTGGGCTGCCTGGCTCATTGCGAACCATCCTGACCAGTTGCATTAACACCTGTTATGGCAACTGCTCAGCATCTGACTGGAAGGCACTACAGAGGGTAGTGCGTACAGCCCAGTACATCACTGGGGACAAGCTTCTTGCCACCCAGGACCTCTATACCAGGCAGTGTCAGAGGAAGGCCCAAAAGGCTCCTTAACAGCTTCTACCCCGCAGCCAGAAGACTGCTGAACAACTAATGGCCACCCAGACTATTTACATTGAACCCCCTTTTGTTTTTAACACTTGCTGCTACTCGATGTTTAAGAAAAGTTTTACCGTAGTCACTGTACAACTTACCTCGATTAACCTGTACCCACACACATGGACTTGGTACCGGTAACCCCTGTATATAGCCTTGCTACTGTTATGTTAATTTATTGTGTGCTGACAATGTAAAAATATTTCGTTCTGCCCCTGAACAAAGTAGTAAACCTACTGTTCCTAGGCTGTCATTGTAAATAAGAATTTGTTCTTAACTAAAAAAATAATTCTGTGTTCCAGCACTGTATTTGACCTGCGCCAGCACCGGTAGCTCGAGTAAACTTAAAGCATGCATATTAGAAATCGTTTTCACATATACTGTATATGTCCGAATCAAACAGGTTTCGCAAAACTAACATGGTAGCTGTGATAAGCGATTTTCTATATGTATTTCTCCCACGTGGCGCAGCGGTCTAAGGCACTGCATCTCAGTGCTTGAGGAGTCACTACATACCATGGTTCGATTGCAGGCTGTATCACAACAGGCCGTGTTTGGGAGTCCCATAGGGCGGCGCAGAATTGGCCCAGCGTCGTCCGGGTGAGGGTTTGGCCGGGGTAGACCGCTGCGCCACTCGGGAGCCCCTAAACTTTTCTTAGCTGACGAGCTTCGTTAAATAAAGGTTAAATACATTGAAAAGTCCCCCGTGATTTCAGATGTGTCAATGTAAACTGCATAATAAGAGAAGCCATTCTTGCAAAAGCATGTAAACGTTTTAAAATAACTATCATCTGTCTATCCACAATAATCGTATGGTTGTGTGCATGTAACCGTGGTCAAGTCTCGCACGTCAAAGCTGCAAAGTTTGAAAAACACATTATTGCAAGCCAGCCATTAGGCTACTGAAAATGATAACCAACATGACCCGCAACGTTGTTGATGCCAGTAAACTACGTTGACCGACGTTAGCTAATCCAATTTTGAAGAGGCTAACACTAATCAATGCTAGGTTTAGCTCGACACCATATGGCACATTTTGGAACCTAGCTACTTTAGCACGCTAACATTAATCGCAAACCTGTGGCATATGGTCTCACGCCTTAGCAACAGGCTAGCTTCATTATCGGATCTTTACATTTCACATTATTCACATCGACGGGTCTTTTAAAAAAATGATGTATTCCTGTAGAATGTTAAAACATAGATACCCAAACACCGTGCCTAGCTATGATTCCGCCACAGCTGAACTGATTTACCGCGCGTAAACTTTCAGAAAAATAACTACAACTGACTTACTGTACACGTTTTTATAAAATCATACCAATAAAGTAGTCACGACATTTGACTGTCACTCACCTCAAAACCACAAAAACTACCATGCCCATATATGAACTGTCCGTGTACCTGCTGGCTAGAAGGATGAGTGATGTCCACTCCTGGACGGAGTACGATTATGATGGGCAGGAGGGATGAAAAGACCCCAGTCAATTGTCCAGCGTCATCCGGGTTTGACCGTGATTGTAAATAAGAATTTGTTCTTAAAAAACTGACTTGCCTAGTTTAAAAAAAATGTTTTTTAAATGTTTGTTCTTTTTTAATTTCAAAAATATTTAAATGAACCTAACACCAAAGCTCGTAAAACTGCGGCATTATACTTACGTCCCTGTTTACCTCCTAGCTTTTTCGCCGGTTGACGGACGTTAGTTGGCTGGCTGGCTAGGGAGAGAAATTAATCTCGGATCTAATTCGCTAGTTTTAGTGCTTAATTAACTACTTCCAGTCTTTGCCGATCCTGTGCAGACAACCCTACCAAATGGCCACACATCAACTTGGTTGAATCTCCAGGTTTACACCAGGTACTACACGTAGCTAGTTAGAAACACACACGTGTCAGCAAGCGATTTACAGTGAATTAAGTGCTTCGAAAACAGAAATTAATCGAGTAACGTTAATAACCGGGAGTCGACAGCTTTCTAACTTTACGGTGTATAGTATGAAAACATGAGGTTCATCTAACCTGGTCCTTGGCCAGTTGATGAAACTTAATGTGGTGGTTTTCTCCTGATATAGTTCTAACAAAACGCTACTCAACGGCTTTTCAGCATTTTTTAGCTATAAAAACTGTTCGTTAGGCTATCTGAAGAAATGCCACGTTCAAGTGCAGATCGGGAAGAGGCAACGCGGACATATTCTTCTTCTGTGGAATTTATGGCGGACTGGAAGTTTTAAAAATCTACTATGATTTCTATCTTCCTAGACCTTCTCTCCACCTTTGGCAGTGCATTAATTACCATAGCAATAAAGGCCACAAAGTCCACTTTCTTAACCTTTAAAATGTCAGGATCCTGCAACCTGCAGTGTAGGCCTATCCACCACCATGGACTCTTCTGGTGCACCATTCAACCTCTCTACCCTTTTCACAGCTGCTATATATGAAATGCTCTGTACAACCCTGACTTTGGCCACCTCATTCTCTTTCACCCTTGTGGGGCGTTTGAAAGACTTGGCTTCATGGTTCTCACCGCAATTGCAACATGTCACATATTCATCACTTTTATAACACAAAATATGATATTTTCCACAACTTGGAGATCTCGGCTTCTCCCTTCTGCAAATACTTGACACATGACCAAAAGCTTTACAATGATCACACTGCGTTGGTCTTGGGATAAATGCTCTGACTCTGTAGTTAATATACTCTAACTGCACTTGAGAAGGGAGAGACTCCATATCAAAAAACAAAAGAACAGACAGACTCTTCACTTTTTAACACACGATTCATCCGACGTGCTTCAATCACTCTAGGAATATTTTTAATCTCTTCAAAATCGACTTCCCACGAGAAGCCAGATGTAACCCCCTTGAGGGTTGTCCTGTTCCGAAGAGACACACACAACACTTCAAACGTATCACGTTGGTTAAGACACAACGCGCGTTCCTTCTGATCCGCAGAAGCACAGAAAATCAAAACAAGCCCGCTTCTCGTCATCCTTACAGCCTTCACTTTGCCCAGCACTCTCTCCACCAGTTTGGATAACTCAAATGGTTTCTTCCAGATTGGTACTCTGCTCAGCTGCTCCTCATTAACAAACCATACTCCTACTAGATACGAAGGGTCATTCTCATCACTGTACACTATTTTCCTCAGTTTTCCATTATTTTGGACAATACTCCAATTCTCCTTGATTCTACCACCATTGTATTCAGAATCCACTTCATCGTCCACTTCTGCCATCTTTCATCCAAAAACGTCCATTTGAATCTGCTCTTTGACTGATAATCGTGATGTACACTACAGTTCAAAAGTTTGGTGTCACTTAGAAATGTCCTTGTTTTTGAAAGAAAAGCACATTTTTTTGTCCATTAAAATAGCATCAAATTGATCCGAAATAGAATGTAGACATTGTTAATGTTGTAAATGACTATTGTAGCTGGAAACGGCTGATTTTTCATGGAATATCTACATAGGCGTACAGAGGCCCATAATCAGCAACCATCACTCCTGTGTTCCAATGGCACATTGTGTAAACTAATCCAAGATGATCATTTTAAAAGGCTAATTGATCATTAGAAAACCCTTTTGCAATTAAGTTAGCACAGCTGAAAACTGTTGTTCTGCTTAAAGAAACAATACAACTGGCCTTCTTTAGACTAGTTGAGTATCTGGAACATCAGCATTTGTGGGTTCGATTGCAGTCTCAAAATGTCTATAAACAAAGAACTTTCCTCTGAAACTCTTGTTCTGAGAAATGAAGGCTATTCCATGTGAGAAATTGCCAAGAATCTGAAGATCTCGTATAACGCTGTGTACTACTCCCTTCACAGATCAGCGCAAATGGTCTCTAACCAGAATAGAAAGAGGAGAGGGAGGCCCCGGTGCACAACTGAGCAAGAGGACAAGTCTGTGCATGCACTAACTATTGGAGTGTCTAGTTTGAGAAACAGACGCCTCACGAGTCCTCAACTGACAACTTCATTAAATAGTACCCGCAAAACACCAGTCTCAACGTCAAGAATGAAGAGGTGACTCTGGGATTCTGGCTTTCTAGGCAGAGTTGCAAGGAAAAAACTATATCTCAGACTGGCCAATAAAAATAAAAGATTAAGATGGGCAAAAGAACACAGACACTGGACAGAGGAACTCTGCCTAGAAGGCCAGCATCCCAGAGTCGCCTCTTCACTGTTGATGTTGAGACTGGTGTTTTGCGGGTAATATTTAAGGTAGCTGGCAGTTGAGGACTTGTGAGGCGTCTGTGCCGTGTCTGTGCCATTTCCAGCTACAATAGTCATTTACAACATTAACAATGTGTATACTGTATTTCCGATCAAGTTGATGTTATTTTAATGGACAAAAAATGTGCTTTTCTTTAAAAAGCAAGGACATTTCTAAGTGACCCCAAACTTCTGAACGGTAGTGTACATTCCATGTGACAGTCTATCTGTTCATGCTAACATTTATACGTTTAGAATCAGTGTTTTTCCGGATGTAGTTTGCTGATTAAGATGACCAACCAAGCATATCCCAAATGTTTATAGAATGATACAAATAAAAAAATATGGCCATTGTCGGGTTATGAGTAAAGTATGCAATTTAATATGGGTTTAAAGGGAGTACTGTACGGCTGTCCCCTAATCGGGGGTGTGGTCACGTTAAACCATGCTTCGTCATGTGTATTTATCTATGATCACTGTTTTCAAAGTAAAAGCTGTGTGACTAACGTACCTGACCACGAGGGAGTTCGATTCATCTCGCACGGGAGCCCGTGTAGGTATGTTTTGCACTGGCTGAAAGTTGACGGGTGTCAAAGTCAATTGTGACTTAAACAAAAGTGACATGTGCAGCCGCCTAGTGTGGCATGGGGCACCCGCACATGTTTTGTTTTTTAAAGTAACAAATAAAAAATTGACATTTGCGCGATCGGTTTTCTATCGCTCATTTGCACGTTACGTCAGTGATATCATGTCACCGTATGGGACAGTGGCTCAATTAACCTTGTCGGAGTGGGCGCCCTGATTCTAGTTTGTGAGCTAGGGGGGTGGGCAGAAGGAGGGGTCCGCCCAGCGAGCCATACAAGCTAGAACCAACCTGTTGCCAATGAATTTCATGTTCATTTCTCTACCATAAACCGCGTCCAACGTCATTTTAAAGAATTTGGCAGTACGTCCAACCGGCCTCACAGCCGTAGACCACGTGTCACCACACAGACCAGGACCTCCACATCTGGCTACTCTTTTACTCCAGGACTTGGGGAGATTGAGGCAAAAAAAGATGGTAATTGTTGCCCACTAGTTTTCCAATTGTAAAATAAAAAAACAATTGTATTATTTATTTCTATCCTATATCCATTTATATGCCTGGTTTCTATCAGTTATTATTAATAGAAATACACTTGTGTCATGTAGGTAATTAGTCCAGACAACTTAAAGAGAATGGTTATTGTAAGTATTTCTAAAGGAAAGGATTGATCTGCAAATAAGCATAACCCTATGGTCAATGAAGACAATGTCATATCTCAAATCACATTTTATTGATTGCATGCACATATTTTGCAGATGTTATTGCGGGTGTAGCGAAATGCTTGTGTTCCTAGTTCCAACCCTGCAGTAATATCTAACCATTCACAACAATAAACACAAATCTAAAAGTACAAGAATGGAATGAAGAAATATAGAACATTAGGACGAGCAACTTTGGAGTCTGGAATATAAATACAGTACATATGTGTGATGGGATGTATAGACGTTATGGACAGTATGTGGATAGAATATTTAGCATATCTGTAGAATACTGATGAGTCCTGACTCTAAACTATAAATATTGTTAATTATCAGGTATCCTATTGAAATATTGAGTTCCATAGTCTGGTTTCTACACCAGAAGTGAATGGTTGTCTGTAGGAGGAATGTATATGGTGGAGGCAATTAAGCTTGGAATGTATTGAGTAAAGGAAAGGCAATCACATGTTTACAGGCAGGGTGGAGAGATGTGGTTTAGTGAGGAGTGACTAAGTGTAACAGTATAATTTTAAACCGTCCCCTCACCCATACCCGAGCGCGAACCAGGGACCTTCTGCACACATCAACAACAGTCACCCTCGAAGCATCGTTACCCATCGCTCCACAAAAGCCGCGGCCCTTGCAGAGCAAGGGGAACTACTACTTCAAGGTCTCAGAGCAAGTGACGTAACCGATTGAAACGCTATTTAGCGCACACCGCTAACTAAGCTAGCCGTTTCACATCCGTTACACTCACCCCCCTTATGACCTTCCTCCTTTTTCCGCAGCAACCAGTAATCCGGGTCAACAGCATCAATGTAACAGTATAATTTTAAACCGTCCCCTCGCCCATACCCGGGCGCGAACCAGGGACCTTCTGCACACATCAACAACAGTCACCCTCGAAGCATCGTTACCCATCGCTCCACAAAAGCCGTGGCCCATGCAGAGCAAGGGGAACTACTACTTCAAGGTCTCAGAGCAAGTGACGTAACCGATTGAAACGCTATTTAGCGCACACCGCTAACTAAGCTAGCCGTTTCACATCCGTTACATAAGTTCAGGGCAGGGTAATGGGTGGAGGCCGGCTAGTGATGGCTTTTTAACAGTCTGATGGTCTTGAGATATAAGCTGTTTTTCAGTCTCTCTGTCTCAGCTTTGATGCACCTGTGCTGACCTAACCTTCTGGATGATAGCCGGGTGAACAGGCCGTGCCTCGGGTGGTTGATGTCCTTGATGATCTTTTAAGCCTCCCTGTGACATCGGGTGCTGTGGATGTCCTGGAGGGCCGGCAGTGTGCCCCCAGTGATGATTTGGGCAGACCACATCACCCTCGGGAGAGCCTTGCGGTTTTTATATACAGTTGCTGTACCAGGTGGTGATACATCATGACAGGATGCTCTCAATGGTGCATCTGTAAATGTTTGTGAGGGTCTTAGGGGCCAAGCCATATTTCTTCAGCTTCCTGAGGTTGAAGAGGCGCTGTTGTGCCTTCTTCACCACACTGTCTGTGTGGGTGGACCATTTCAGATGGTCAGTGATGTGTTCACCGAGGAACTTGAAGCTTTTCACCTTCTCCACTGTGGCCCGTCAATGTGGATGGGGGAGTGCTCCCTCTGCTGTCTCCTGAATGTTGACATTGTTGGAGAGGTTATTTTTCTGGCACCACTCCGTCAGGACCCTCTTCTCCTCCCTGTAGGCTGTCTCGTCATTGTTGGTGATCAGGCCTACCACTGTTGTGTCGTCTGCAAAATTGATGGTTGAGTTGGAGGCGTGCATGTCCACGCAGTGATGGGTGAACAGGGAGTACAGGAGGGGGCTGAGCATGCACCATTGTGGGGCACGTGTGTTGAGGATCAGCGTAGTGGAGGTGTTGTTTCCAACCTTCACTACCATTCTATCTGGAGGCTCCATGCCCGGCTTTGCCCCCCCCCCCCTAGAGCTGGCCCTGTACACGGATCAACTCAGCCACAGTATTTTATTGTTTAGGCTGCGTATTGGGTATTCATGATACAAGACAAAGACACAATTAAAGACATTTTATTATTTTTCAAGAGACAATTTAACATAATCCACATAATCATACAACATGAACAATCTTTGGACACACCTACTCATTCTGGGGTTGTTCTTTATTTTTACTATTTTCTACATTGTAGAACAATAGTGAAGATATCAAAACAATTAAACAACACATATGGAATCATGTAGTAACCAAAAAGCTGTTAAAACCTCTGCTGAATCGGTGTCCCGAAACCGAGATGCAATAATGTGACTGGAATGACGTTGTAAACCACAGCCAACTTTCCGGGACATAGACATGTCTTATATGGGCAGACAGTTTAAATGTATGTTAATCTAACCGCAGTGTCCACTTCACAGTAGCTATTACAGTGAAAAAATACCATGCGATTGTTTGAGAATTGTGCACAACAACAAAATACTTTTATCATGGCTACTGGTTTGATACATTCACCTCTGAAGGTAAATAATGTACTTACATTCAGTAATCTTGCTCTGATTTGCCATCCTGAGGGTCCCAGAGATAAAATGGAGTGTAGTTTTGTTTGATAAAATCCATTTTTATATTCAAATGTAGGAACTGGGTTCTACAGTTTGACCCCACTGATGTCTCTGGCTCCACACCCACCCCGCCCGGCCATCTAGATGTGTGAAGGTTAGTGTCTTTTCTGTAGGGAAGATAATGGTCCATCATGTATGACATTCCTGGGAGTGTGTAAATGTATATTTTCTATTACCATAGCATTTTTGTATGTTCTCTATAGTTATTTACTTTAAAATGTATTAATTGACCAATTCAGCACAGCAAACTCGTGACGGACACCTGGCAGACTTATGTAATTCTTCAATGGATCCATCTGACACTTTGCAGACACACTGCTGTGGTCTTGTTGACAACATGTAAATGACGCCTAGAATCCTACATCACTATAGGATGTAGGAGAATATAACACATTAGATCTGGTAAGATATAAACAACAAAAAAATACAAACAAAAATGATATTCTATTTTTTTTTTCATCATCTTTGAAATGCAAGATAAAGGCCAAAATAAAATAGAAAACGTGTATTTTTTTGTTTGTATTATCTATTACCAGATCTAATGTGTTTTATTCTCCTACAATAATTTCACATTTCCACAAACTTCAAAGTGTTTCCTTTCAAATGGTGTTAAGAATATGCATATACTTGCTTCAGGTCGTGAGCTACACACAGTTAGATTTGGGTATTTTGTTTTAGGTGGGTCCAATCCTTAAGTTAAACAAATCAAAATATATTTTGTATTTGAGATTCTTCAAAGTTGCCACCCTTTGCCCTGATGACAGCTTTGCACACTCTTGGCATTCTCTCAACCAGCTTCACCTGGAATCATTTTCCAACATACTTGAAGGAGTTCCCACATATCCTGAGCACTTGTTGGCTGATTTTCCTTCACTCTGTGGTCCAACTCATCCCAAACCATCTCAATTGGTTTGAGGTTGGGTGATTGTAGAGGCCAGGTCATCTGATGCAGCACTCCATCACTCTCCTTCTTGATAAAATAGCCCTTACACCGCCTGGAGGTATGTTGGGTCATTGTTCTGTTGAAAAACAAATGAAAGTCCCACTAAGCGCAAACATAGATTGGATGGTGTATCGCTGTAGAATCCTGTGGTAGCCATGCTGGTTAAGTGTGCCTTGAATTCTAAATAAATCACTGACAGTGTCACCAGCAAAGCACCCCCTGACACCATCACAACTCCTCCATGCTTCATGGTGGGAACCACACATGCAGAGATCATCAGTTCACCTACTCTGTGTCTCACAAAGACACAGCGGTTGGAACCAAAAATCTCAAATTTGGACATGTCAGACCAAAGGACAGATTTCCACCGGTCTAATGTCCATTGCTCGTGTTTCTTCGCCCAAGCAATTCTCTTCTTCTTATTGGTGTCCTTTAGTCGTGGTTTCTTTGCAGAAATTCAACCACAAAGGCATGATTCATGCAGTCTCCTCTGAACAGTCAATGTTAAGATGTGTTTGTTACTTGAACTCTGTGAAGCATTTATTTGGGTTGCAATTTCTGAGGCTGGTAACTCTAATGAACTTATACTCTGCAGCAGAGGTAACTCTGGGTCTTCCTTTCCTGTGGCGGTCCTCATGAGAGCCAGTTTCATCATTTCGCTTGATGGTTTTTGCAACTGCACTTCAAGAAACTTTCAAAGATCTTGACTGACCTTTATGTCTTAAAGTAATGATGGACAGTTGTTTCTCTTTGATTATTTGAGCTGTTCTTTCCATAATATGGACTTGGTCTTTTACCAAATCAAAATATATTTCTTCAAAGTTCTTCAGACTTATTTAGGCAGACTAAAGGGAGGAGGAAAAAACAGTTACATCTCATTTAAACTCTCCATCAGCCATAACTAGTAATGTGTTACCTGAAAAAACATTTGTCAACTAACCTCTGACTGCATTAGCAGATACAAACTACAACTCTGTCATTTAGCACAACCCAGTGACTTACTAATGCATGTTAACTTACTAATGCATGTTAACACAGATCAAACATGAACCAATATTCAGACATTTTACTACGGACCCAAACACAGCTTCGCAAGTCTTTAAATCGCTCTAGACCATAAATTCACAAGATGTGGGTTCAAATTTGAAATCATATGCATGTCAATTACTTTACCTGTGCTTGGTTGAGCAAACCCCGCCCACCTGGCACTACAGGCAGGCTAAAGTTTACACTCCTCACCTCGTCTGAAGTGAGGTAGACACACAGGTGAACCACCTCCTCGGCAGTGCACATCCTGCCTGTATTGTGACTCAACAGGACGTCAGCCAAGCCTACATCCTCGGTCATGGCTTGTCTTAGAGAACGTTAGCATTTTAGCTAACCCTATCCCTTTTACTAACCTTAACCTAATTCTACTAACCTGCTACGTTAATTCTACCTGCGTAGGTTCTCCTAACATGCTACAAAAAATATTTTATGACCGTTGCTGCATACCATCTAGTCAAAATCTGCATCGTCCCCCTCATAGAATGAGTGTCAACAGTCCCTATAGAGCAGAGAAATCATATTGTACAGGCCAATTCCACGGTAACAGAATTGCACTGAGAGTCACATTTGTTGTTTTTTTGTGAATTTTACCCCTTTTTCTCCCCAATTTCATGGTATCCAATTTTTTTTTTTTTAGTAGCTACGATCTTGTCTCATCGCTACAACTCCCGTACAGGCTCGGGAGAGACGAAGGTTGAAAGTCATGCGTCCTCCGATATACAACCCAACCAAGCCACACTGCTTCTTAACACAGCGCGCATCCTACCCGGAAGCCAGCCGCACCAATGTATCGGAGGAAACACCGTGCACCTGGCAACCTTGGTTAGCGCGCACTGTGCCCGGCCCGCCACAGGAGTCGCTGGTGCGCAATGAGACAAGGACATCCCTACCGGCCAAGCCCTCCCTATGCCAATTGTGCGTCGTCCCACGGACCTCCCGGTCGCGGCCGGTTACGACAGAGCCTGGGCGCGAACCCAGAGAAGCTGGCGCTTCAGTACAGCGCCCTTAACCACTGCGCCACCCGGGAGGCCGAGAGTCACATTTTTACTTAAAAATACATTTACATTTACATTTACATTTAAGTCATTTAGCAGACGCTCTTATCCAGAGCGACTTACAAATTGGTGCATTCACCTTATGACATCCAGTGGAACAGCCACTTTACAATAGTGCATCTAAATATTTTAAGGGGGGGGGGTGAGAAGGATTACTTTATCCTATCCTAAGTATTCCTTAAAGAGGTGGGGTTTCAGGTGTCTCCGGAAGGTGGTGATTGACTCCGCTGTCCTGGCGTCGTGAGGGAGTTTGTTCCACCATTGGGGAGCCAGAGCAGCGAACAGTTTTGACTGGGCTGAGCGGGAACTGTACTTCCTCAGTGGTAGGGAGGCGAGCAGGCCAGAGGTGGATGAACGCAGTGCCCTTATTTGGGTGTAGGGCCTGATCAGAGCCTGGAGGTACTGAGGTGCCGTTCCCCTCACAGCTCCGTAGGCAAGCACCTAAAATGTATGCCAAATGAAATAACTTTGATTTCAAAGTTTAGCAAGCCATACAACTCTTTGCACAAGGACTACCTTTAACAATTTATACTGAAAAAACACATTACTGAAAGGACTGTGCAGATGCAATGTTTGGTAAGAGAATTTCAGTCAAATCTCCCTCCATTTTGTATGTGACCACATTTTCAAATTAAGATTCAAAGATGTCTGGGAAAGAATGGTGTGTCAGGCATGACACCTTGGGCACGGTGACCATCGTTGGTCATCTCCTTTCAAAGTGTGTTGCATTATGGGGATAGAATTTATCCGACTTGCTCTCTTCATGGTGATAAATCCTAAATATGAACACACAGATATGCAATCGGTGTCGGACCAAAAATCAACATCTGTGTACATTGAATTTAAAGTGTACCAAAAAAAGTTTTTAAGAGAGGTCTGTGGACCAAGACGGAACAAATTTCAGCTACTTTTCAACGTCCATGGACGTTCGGTGTCGGTTGGTTGGTTACAGTAAATGGAAAGAGAGGAGGCTCATGGGTAGGTGTCAGTAAGAGCCGGGAGAGGTGACATTAACTGGAGAGAGAGAGAGGGAAAGAGAAAGAGGGGTTGTCCAGACTGTTTTCACACTTGCTTTGACCACCAGATGACAGAAAGAGAAAGAAAACACTTATAAGTTGAACATAACAGTATGCCAGTGGAAGGGAGGACTGTAAAAGGTGGCCAAACTGGGGTTTAATTTCCCATTGTAGCCATTAGCAATGATTCCGTTACTGATTTTTCAGATATTCTGTTAGTTTGAATCACTTAATAATTCATAAACGCAGTAGATATGAGTAAAAACATTATAACTAATTGTTAGGTCTACCTTTACTTGTTACCTCTGTGAACTTTCATCATCCCCTCTTACGAGGGAGAGAAATTAGAAAATATCTGTGGGTTTTAACAGAATTTCATGGCACAGGTCAATGTTTCTTAAACGTACACATACACATTACAAATAATTTCTCCAAAATGGAATATGAGTGATTTTAGTTGGCAGGGGTCTTTATTTTTAAGAGTTTTTCTGGTAGATACAGCTGAAGTTGGAAGTTTACATACATATGAGCCAAATACATTTAAACTCAGTTTTTCACAATTCCTGGCATTTAATCCTATAAAAATGCTCTGTCTTAGGTCAGTAAAGATCACCACTTTATTTATAGAATGTGAAATGTCAGAATAATAGTAGAGAGAATGATTTATTTCAGCTTTTATTTCTTTCATCACATTCCCAGTGGGTCAGAAGTTTACATACACTCAATTAGTTTTTGGTAGCACTGATTCAAATTGTTTAACTTGGGTCAAACGTTTCAGGTAGCATTCCATAAGATTCCCACAATAATTTGGGTGAATTTTGGCCCATTCCTCCTGACAGAGCTGGTGTAACTGAGTTAGGTTTATAGGCCTCCTTGCTCGCACACACTTTTTCAGTTCTGCCCACAAATGTTCTGTAGGAATGAGGTCAGGGCTTTGTGATGGCCACTCAAATACCTTGACTTTGTTGTCCTTAAGCCATTTTGCCACAACTTTGGCAGTATGCTTGGGGTCATTGTCCATTTGGAAGACCCATTTGCGACCAAGCTTTAACTGATGTCTTGAGATGTTGCTTCAATATATCCACATAATTTTCCGCCTCATGATGCCATCTATTTGGTGAAGTGCACCAGTCCCTCCTGCAGCAAAGCACCCCAACAACATGATGCTGCCACCCCCATGCCTCACGGTTGGGATGGTGTTCTTCGGCTTGCAAGCCTCACCCCTTATTCCTCCAAACAAAATGATGGTCATTATGGCCAAACAGCTCTATTTGTGTTTCATCAGACCAGAGGACATTTCTCCAAAAGGTCTGGCTTTTTTATGGCAGTTTTGGAGTGGTGGCTTCTTCCTTGCTGAGCAGCCTTTCATGTTATGTCAATATAGGACTCGTTTTACTGTGGATATAGATACTTTTGTACCTGTTTCCCCCAGAATCTTCACAAGGTCCTTTAATGTTGTTCTGGGATTGATTTGCACTTTTCGCACCAAAGTACTTTCATCTCTAGGAGACAGAATGCGTCTCCTTTCTGAGAGGTATGATGACTGCGTGGTCCCATGGCATTTATACTTGTGTACTATTGTTTGTACAGATGAATGTGGTACCTTCAAGCATTTGGAAATTGCTCCCAAGCATGAACCAGACTTGTGGAGGTCTACAAAAAAAAATTCAGAGGTCTACAAATTGTCCCATGATGTCAAGCGAAGAGGCACTGAGTTTGAAGGTAGGCCTTGAAATACATCCACAGGTACACCTCCATTTGACTCAAATTATTTAAATTAGCCTATCAGAAGCTTCTAAAGCCATGACATAATTTTCTGGAATTGTCTAAGCTGTTTAAAGGTACAGTCAACTTAGTGTATGTAAACTTCTGACCCACTGGAATTGTGATACAATGAATTATTGTCATGCCCTGGCCATAGAGAGGCTTTTATTCTTTATTTTGGTTTGGCCAGGGTGTGACTAGGGTGGGCATTCTATGTTCCTTTTTCTATCTTTTTGTTTTTCTTTGTTTTTGTTCTGGTATGATTCTCAATCAGGGACAGCTGTCTATCGTTGTCTCTGATTGAGAACCATACTTAGGTAGCTCTTGCCCACATGGGTTTTGTGGGTAGTTGCTTTCTGTTTTGTACCTGACGGAGCTGTTTCGCTTGTTCTTTTTGTTACTTTGTATTTAGTGTTAAGTTCTATTTAATAAATGACGAACACGTACCACGCTGCGCGTTGGTCCTCACCTTCTTCCACCAACGGCCGTTACAATTATAAGTGAAATAATCTGTCTGTAAACAATTGCTGGAAAAATTACTTGTGTCATGCACAAAGTAGATGTCCTAACTGACTTGCCAAAACTATAGTTTGTTGACAAGAAATTTGTGGAGTGGTTGAAAAACGAGTTTTAATGACTCCAACCTAAGTGTATGGTAACTTCCGACTTCAACTGTATTTTCTAATTCCCCTTTTCCATCTGTTTGACCAGAAATCAAAGCCTTCGCTTATTCCTAATATTTAGGATAAAAAATGGTTGAAAATTGTATGTATGCCTTAATTTCTCAAAAATATAGACGCTGCATTTGACACCAGATTTGACATGCTCCTATGAACTTCACATGTAGGTGCTCATGGGTCCGTTTACATGGGCCAGTTGGTTTCTGCTCGCTCGCCAACATCTTATTTGTCAAGCGAGCAGAAACAGACTGACACACAGGCTAATGGTAAACCACAATGGTAAAACAACTGCAATACACCTTTTTCACAAAGGGAAGCTACCACCTCTACCATAAGCCATTATGTGGATGCCTGCCTGACCAACTCTGTACTGCATGGTCATCTCTAAAACTTTGACAGCTTTAAAGTTACTTACACACTGGGTTCTTACTGAGACATGCTGGCACCATTTAGATATTCCACTCTACTGTTGTGTCATAAGTCCTCAAGTGTGTCTGTGTCATAATATAACACAGTATGTGCTGTCCTTGAGTAATAGTGGAGTATATGATTAAAATGGAGAAGCACTTTAATCAGACTTTATACAAGGAATATGTCCCAAATGACACCATATTCCCTTTATAATTCACTACATTTGACCAGGGCTGCTATATGCTGAGTGTACAAAACATTAGGAACACCTTCGTAATATTGAGTTGCACCCCCTTTTGCCCTCAGAACAGCCTCAATTCGCCGGGGCATGGACTCCACAAGGTGTCGAAAGCGTTCCACAGGGATGCTGGCCCATGTTGACTCCAATGCTTCCCACAGTTGTGTCAAGTTGGCTGGTTATCCTTTGGGTGGTGGGCCATTCTTGATGCACACAGGAAACTACTGATTGTGAAAAACTCAGCAGTGTTGGAGTTCTTGACACACTTAAACCGATGCGCCTGCCACCTACTACCATACTGTGTTCAAAGGCACCTAAATATTTTGTCTTGCCCATTCACCCTCTGAATGACACACATACACGATCTGCATCTCTATTGTCTCAAGGCTTAAAAATCATTTTTTAATCTGTCTCCACACCTTCAGCTACTGATTGAAGTGAATTTCACAAGTAACATCAATTAGGTAACCTGGTAACCTGGATTAATATAATAATATAATAATAATAATATATGCCATTTAGCAGACGCTTTTATCCAAAGCGACTTACAGTCATGTGTGCATACATTCTACGTATGGGTGGTCCCGGGGATCGAACCCACTACCCTGGCGTTACAAGCGCCATGCTCTACCAACTGAGCTTACTTACCAAGATTCACTTGGTAAGTCTATGTCCTGGAAAGAACAGGTGTTCCTAATGTTTTTCACACTTGGTGAGACCAATGACTGCAGCATTGGAGGTGCTGTACACAAATATTCGTCACTCCATCGTTTTGCTTGACTAATTACATTGTCAGAGATAAGAGGATCAGAGTGGATATGGACTCTGTGGCCACATCTCATTAGCTGTTCAGGAATTATACTGTCTATTCATATCATATCAGAAATATAGTAAGGGAACACAAAATCACATTAATGATACTTTACCTTAAGGGCCATTGATGCATTGTTAATGATAGTCCCAGACTTCTTGGCCAACATCTGAGTTGAAAAAACAAAGTTGATCAAGAACGGGAGTGGGAAACCAATTAGGGGCTGAACTCTATTTTAAGTGTTTCACCAAATTAGTCCGACATTAGTAATAACTAGTAACTACTCACTATTAAATTGAAGGTGCTGGTGCACTCCCTGTCTACATAAAAGACAGCTGATTATAATAAAAGCCAACTCAAATTCGACTGAAAGAGTTCAGAGTGGAGGGATGCATTGTATGGTAAGCAGCACTAATTAAGACTACACTTTGTGGTAATTTGGTCAGTATATGGGTAACCCAGGAGTAGTGGGTAGAGGTTAGCGTCCTACGTCCCATGGCTCAATGCAATGCAGTTAATCCGGGTGGGAGGTCAGAGGAAGGGAAAACAATATGTCAGTCAAATGACCGCAGCACCTCTCTCTGTCTCTCTGTCTCTGTGTCTCTCTCTCTCTCTGTCTCACCCCCCCACTCCCTCATGCCTCTCTCTATAGGCTACAATAGGATGATAGGATAATTAGGGAACAACAGGGGCAGAATGGACATATGTCTTCCTGTAATCCTTAGGTCAGAGGTCATGTGGAGTGTACTCCATGGAGGGATGAGGGAGATGGTGTGGGTCAGCCTGCTCACGAGGTACATGCTGCGGGTGTTGACGTCTGTCTCCTTGTAGTCCAGTTTGGAGTCGAAATGGACAAACCTGGGAGAGGATGATGATGGGTGGTGGTGTTCCAGGTTGTCATTTTTGCAGTTGCTCTGGGAATCTTAGATTGCTATCATATTAATATGTTTTTTTAGGTGTGAGATATGGCTGCATAAAGGGACGACTTGGAGCACCACCAATGGCTTCTCGTTGACACCTCAGTCAAGTTAGTCTGGTTGTACCAGACATTGCACCACCAAATTCTCATTCAAGTCAACCCTCGTCCACTTCCAGATCAGTGTCAAAGTTGAGGGAGACAAGAGTGCTTATTCACAGGGCCTGAGCAAGGTGCTGTGCAGATGAGCCTTATACCTGTGACCAAACTGTCTATACTGTGGGTCTTCTGAGGGTGACACCGACCTACATATCAAGGCAGGATCTTAGTGACCTCCATTAAGGGGATTGGTTGGTGACAGAGTGGAGGTAAGCCCATGGAATTCTGGGATTTTGGAATGTACAGTGACTGCTGGAGATTTACAGTGAGTTGAGAGAGAAGTGCTAAATCATTTTAAAATGTAAGTAGTTGTTGTTACTGTAGGTTTACAGTGATTAACAACAGTGCCATAGCTATTTAGAGACAGTGGGTGCAAATCAAATGCTGGAAATGAGTCCAAGGTAAAGTGCGGTGGCTCAATGCGCCTTCTTACTTCAATGGGTAAAATGTTTTAATTGCATTAGTCCCTACACAAATAAACGAGTTGATGAGAGTGAAACAAGACCAGGAAAAATCTCAACTTGAAAACAACATTGAAGAATATCTCTACATGGTCAAACTCCTAGGCCAGACCTTCCACTCGGTTCTTCTTGGTCCCATCCTTCACTTTGGTCTCAATAGCTATTAAGATACACGTTAGCCTGGTTACATCAAACTGAATACTGGTGAGCACAGCGTTTAGTCTGGCTACATAAACATATGATTAGCTTCAATAAGCCCTACCTAGTACAAGGAGATGTGTCATAGGGGGATGTAATTGCACACTAGATCATGTGAGGTGATTTGTGCCTAGATTAACAGGATTAGTAGGTGTGGGTAGAGGAGAGTCCACGGAAGAGAGCAGCAGGACCCTTTGAACTCACTATCTGAGAGGAACATCTAGTCTATATATACACTAGGCATGGTTAGTGAACGACCACTGACCTACACGCGGGATTATCAGTATGGTTGTGGGCTATAAACTACTGTGCTCATAGACCATGTCATAGAAATACATTGAGTACAGAAATGTATGGCGAGAGGTTAGAAAGGGATTAGCAAGAGATAAAGCCTTGAATAGTGTTTTTATGCAGCCTTTGAAAAGACTAGTAATCTACTGGTACTCTAGTTTAACACTGTTGGAATGTTAATGTGAGTCAATTGCTCTCAAATCATACAAATTGGTCAAGGTTAGGATTAGATTTAGGGTTAAGGTTAGTTTTTAGTGGGGAAGCTCAGGCATAGAGTTAGTGGACCATCATTGGGAGGTTCTGGGAACCATTCAGATCTGTATAATAAACATCCCTTTTCTGTTGAAGAAGGAGCAGTCTTTCATTCTCAAGATGCCCAGTAGAGGTCAGTAGTAAACCATAAGAAACGGCCAGTGTGGCCATTGAGTTCTTTCAGTCTTCATGGATATCTGTTGCTGTAACTTGGGCTCCATACTTGGCAAAGGCCTACAATGTATAAAATATAGAATATCATGATTTTCCACACAAAATATCAGTACAATTGTCAAATGAATACATATTATACTACACATCATGAATACGCAATGACATAGATTGTACATTTACATTTACATTTAAGTCATTTAGCAGACGCTCTTATCCAGAGCGACTTACAAATTGGTGCATTCACCTTATGACATCCAGTGGAACAGTCACTTTACAATAGTGCATCTAAATCTTAAAGGGGGGTGGGGTGAGAGGGATTACTTATCCTATCCTAGGTATTCCAACTTATAGAGTGTATCTGAGTGCCTTGAAAATCATATTCACAATGAATAAGTGATCCCTTTATCAAGACATGACAGAACAGTAAATACATCAACATTCAACACTTTCTCATGCAAATCCCTTCCCTTTTCAAATCCATTCTTCTCCTCGGCCTCCAGCCAAAGTGACATCAGCTGCATCATTAACCATAAAACAGATGATTTGAGAACAAGTCTACACCATTTGAGAGCAGTGGGTCCTGAAAAAACACACAGTGTGTTCAGCGTAATGATGGATTTTTTACACACGCACACACACACACACACACACCTGCCTCCCTCAAGAAGCAGTGCTTCAAGGAACTCAATCAAGACATGGGCAATATGATCCAATCCCAGCAGTGATTACTAATTAGCAAAGCCCTATAAGCTAGGCCCTTCTTTTCTGGCAAGACATCGCACTAGAGGAAACCAGAGGAACTCTTGGATTTGTGTAATTAATCATTAATGTGCAAGCAGAGTGTGGAGTCTAGAGAGAAGTGTTACATGATATTATTTGGTAGGCGGATAATCTTTGTTCTGAAAATCTACAGCTGTAGTTAGAGATCCCTGAAAAGGTAGCATGTCATGGTAAGATGCTGCAAGGTGTGAATTCCCTTTATAATATGTCCAGGGAGGCTACAGCACATGTGTTCAAATGCTGGAAGTTAAGTACCGGGTAAGCCAATTTTGACTTTATTAGTTGATGGGAACTTCTCTCTTTCCATCACTTTAGAAATGAGGACCGTTTCAAATAAACACTTCACTTTGCAGCACGATTGTATCCTCTAGTGCTTTTCTCATGTTTCTGGCTGATAAGAACCCTCGGAAACAAACCTGTTGGTACCGGACACACACACAAACACACACACTGTGGGGGCTTGGCAAGGGAGACGTCAATGGAAAGAGTGCACGTCAATGGAAAAAGAGTGCACGTCAGGATAGTGGAGCCCATGGACAGAAATAACAATTCAGTCACCAAAGCGACATATGCCTAACATTTATTTGAGTTAAGGCTGGTTTATACCTGTTCTAACGACATGTTTGCAGACCTCTAGAATGTGTCTACAGATCAAGTATACACCAGCCTTTACAATAGAAAGCTATGTTGGTTCTACCATCCTGAACAAACCGGTTTTCTCTCTCCATATTTGCCACACAGAGGGTGGCTACAGTAATAGCAGGAATCAGTCGAAAGGGTCCTAAATGTTCATAACAAAGAAGATGCATTAACATTATAAGCCAGAAAATGGGCCGTATCATCTATAAATACTTGTGTATGAAATGTGGTTGTGCAGCAGTGTGGTTGTGATGTGTAAATTGAGTAAATATTACTATGCGGCTCTTCCAATGCCCTGGGCGGCTGCTGACAACACAATGACTTTCCCGTCCAGTCGGCAAATGATGATGCAGGCTTTAATTCTACTGGAAATGGTAATGCTGTGGATGAATAAAAACAATATTATTACTATTATTACTGTTAAAAATCGCAGTCAGTATAGTGAAGCTGATGTTGTTGTTGTAAAATATACAAAATACTCAGCAGTGGAGGCTTGTCCAAAATAAACATGCAGTTCATATGAAAAATTCTTCGGGCTAGGGGGCAGGATACTGAATTTCTGCCTGACTGACGTGCCCAAAGTAAACTGCCTGTTACTCAGGCCCAGAAGCTAGGATATGCATATAATTGATAGAATTGAATTAGATAGAAAACACCTTGAAGTTTCTAAAACTGTTAAAATAATGTCTGTGTGTATAACAGAACTGATATGGCAGGCGAAAACCTGAGGAAAATCTTTTTTTTAAGGTCACAGTCCATTCCAATAGAAGTTTACAAGTCTATATATCAAAATTTTTCCCAGATTCCAGTTCCTATGGCTTCCACTAGATGTCAACAGTCTTTATACAGAGTTTCAGACTTGTTTCTTGAAAAATGAATGAGTAACGTTAGTTGTAGTTTATCCAAGGTATTGTCCTTAGGAAAGGTAGGCTTTTGGCGCGCGTGAATGAGGGCACACTCTTAATTATTTTCTATTCTATTCCTCTTCCTCTATTCTATATCGTTAACTTTGCCAAAACATTTCAAACTACTTTTGTAATACAACTTTAGGTATGTTTTAAAGTAAATAATCGATCAAATTGAAGACGGGATGATCTGTGTTCAATACAGGAAGAAAACAAACTGACGCTACCTTTCTAGTCACGCGCCTCTATCTAACAGTACGCTTGAAGTGACCCTCGTTTTGAACAGGGCTACTTCTTCATTACACAAAGGAAAAACCTCAACCAATTTCTAAAGACTGGTGACATCTAGTGGAAGCGGTATGAACTGCAAGAAGGTCCCTTAGAAATCTGGATTCCCAATGAAAACACATTGAAAAGAGTGTGACCTAAAAAAAATCTGAATGGTTTGTCCTCGGGGTTTCGCCTGCTACATAAGTTCTGTTATACACACAGACATGATTCAAACAGTTTTAGAAACTTCAGAGTGTTTTCTATCCAAATCTACTAAACATATGCATATCTTATCTTCTGGTGATGATTAGCAGGCAGTTGAATTTGGGCATGCATTTCATCCAGATGTGAAAATACTGCCCCCTGTCACCAAGAAGTTAAACTGCTAGCGGGACACCTAGGTCAAAGAGGTTCATATAAGCGATATATATGCAAGCAATATATACAATGACCTTATCCTCTCCCTGTCGTAGTGTTATTTTTTATATGAAGAATATGGAGGCGAATATCACTTTGGTTGACTGTAATGAAACAATTAAGTAACATAACACAAGAGACTCTGTTCACTGGACTTGTTTACGATGGATGCACGCAGACCGACTTGCCCAATCATCTTTTACAGTGCCTTCGGAAAGTATTCAGACCTCTTGCCTTTTTCCACATTTTGTTAGGTTACAGCCTTATTCTAAAATGTATAAAATTGTTTTCCCTCATCTACACATAATGCCCCATAATTACAAAGCAAAAACAGTTTTTTAGAAATTTACTCAGTACTTTGTTGAAGCACCTTTGGCAGTGATTACAGCCCCGAGTCTTCTTGGGTATGACACTACAAGCTTGGCACACCTGTATTTGGGGAGTTTCTCACATTCTTCTCTGCAGATCCTCTCAAGCTCTGTCAGATTGGATGTGGAGCGATGCTGCACAGCTATTTTCAGGTCTCTTCAGAGATGTTCGATCAGGTTCAAGTCTGGGCTCTGGCTGGGTCTGTGTGCTTAGGGTTGTTGTCTTGTTGGAAGGTGACCCTTCACCCCAGTCTGAGGTCCTGAGAGCATCGGGGGCAGGTTTTCATCAAGGATCTCTCTGGACTTGATGCTGACTAGTCTCCCTGTTGCTGAAAAACATCCCCACAACATGATGCTGCCACCACCATGCTTCACCGTAGGGATGGTGCCATGTTTCCTCCCGACGTAACGCATTCAGGCCAAAGAGTTCAATCTTGGTTTCATCAGACCAGAGAATCTTGTTTCTCATGGTCTTAGAGTCTTTGTGCTTTTTGGCAAATTCCAAGCGGGCTGTGATGTGCTTTTCATTGAGGAGTGGCTTCTGTCTGGCCACTCTACCATAAAGGCCTGATTGGTGGAGTGCTGCAGAGATGGTTGTCCTTCTGGAAGGTTCTTCCATCTCCACAGAGGAATTCTAGAGCTCTGTCAGAGTGACCATCGAGTTGTGGGACCTTATATAGACAGGGGTGCACCTTTCCAAATCATGTTCAATCAATTGAATTTACCACAGGTGGACTCCAATCAGGTTGTAGAATCATCTCAAGGATGATCAATGGAAACAGGATGCACCTGAGCTAAATTTTGAATCTCATAGCAAAGGGTCTTTATACTCATGTAAATAAGGTATTTCTGTTTTTTATTTTTTACAAATTTGCAGAAATGTCAAAAACCTGTTTTTACTTTGCTGAGATGGATTTTGTTTTATCCATTTACGAATAAGGCTGTAACGCAACAAAATGTTGGAAAAGTCAAGGGGTCTGAATACTTCCGAAGGCACTGTTTATGACATTAATATATATATAAATATATATATATATAAATAAAACAGTTCCAATACAACAGACCTGTTAGGGTATGTAAAAAAGAAATATAGCCAAAGCAATACGCACCTGTCATGTTTGCAACAGGTGTGCTAAAACTATCACCAGTGCAAAAGGTCGAAGGCCACTGAAGTACCATCATTCATGACAAAGTCACAAAAAAGTTGAAGACATACCACATCAAAATACCATTTAATCTGTGAAGGGCTGGCTTACTAATGAAATACTTTGACAACCCTTGAAGCCATATGTTTTCAGAAGCTCTCACCTCTTTTTACTCACTAGCCTACCATGACATTTCCACAGTTCTATTTCAAAACTGTTTCAATTATTTTCATTTAAAAGTAAATAAGATCAAATGTTTTATTTCACTTATTCAGATTCCCAAATTGTGACTGCAAGCAAAGGCATTCTTTTGATCTATAGTAAAGTGTGTGCATGGAAGATAAATTGACGTTTCCAATTAAATTCATTTGCATGAGTCATAAGTCTAGACAGGCCTTTGTAACTTTGTAAGAATTTAAATAACTTATCTTGGATCTGCAAAGACACCTGACTAGACAAGTTTAATGTCAATGTCAGGATGTTGTATGGTGAAATTACGCCTAGATACTGATCTGGGGTTAGTTTTTCATTTCCCCCACTAATGGTTAAGGTTAGGATTGGGGGAAAGGAAGCTGATCCTGGGTCTGTGCCTAAGGTAAACTTCACCTATTAGCTTCAGACCCTCGCTATCTGACTGACAGCTAGCAAGATGAAAAGACAGAGTGAGAGAGGTGATGTGGTGGACATATCTGCACATTTGGGATGTAGTACACAATTTTTGGGGACCACTTTTTGGTGTGTGGGGCTACTTTCAGAACTACTGGTTAAAAGTACACAAAACTACCAGAGAATATGTTTAAAGATTTTTTTTAAATGGTGTTAATACAGATAGAGGTTTTCAACCTTCTCTGGTTTCAACATACGTTTTAAATGTCATATTATTCTTAAACAAACTCTTAATCACGTTAACAGATTAAATATAATAAACTGTTTAAACACATTGTTTTGTGATGAGGATATTTGGTGTATAGTTTGCTAGGACCAGACGTCATATCCACTTGTGTTATCTGGGTTAAAATAGAGGAAGTACCCAAATACATGCATAAGAAAACAGGAAAACGCTCATCCAGAGAGGGCGCTCCTAGTGGCCGGAGACTTTAAGGCAGGGAAACTTAAATCCATTTGACCTCATTTCTACCAGCATCTTAAATGTGCAACCAGAGGGAAAAAAACTCTAGACCACCTTTACTCCACACACAGAGACACGTACAAAGCTCTCACTCTCCCTTCATTTGGCAAATCTGACCGTAATTCTATCCTCCCGATTCCAGCTTACAAGCAAAAATTAAAGCAGGAAGCACCAGTGATTCGGTCAGTAAAAACGTGGTCAGATGAAGCAGAGGCTAAGCTACAGGACTGTTTTGCTATCGCAGACTGGAACATGTTCCGGGATTCTTCCGATGGCATTGAGGAGTACACCACATCAGTCACTGGCTTCATCAATAAGTGCATCGATAACGTCGTCCCCACAGTGACTGTACGTGCATACCCCAAACAGAAGCCATGGATTACAGGCAACATCCGCACTGAGCTACCGCTTTCAAGGAACGGGACTCTAACCTGGAAGCTGATAAGAAATCCCGCTATGCCCTCCAACGAACCATCAAACAGGCAAAGCGGCAATACAGAACAAAGATTGAATCATACTACACTGGCTCCGACGCTTGTTGGATGTGGCAGGTCTTGCAAACTATTACAGACTACAAAGGGAAGCACAGCCGCGAGCTGCCCAGTCACACAAGCCTCCCAGACGAGCTAAATTACTTCTATGCTCGCTTCGAAGCATAAGACAGACCTGCCATGCCTACGATGTCATAGGTGCACGTTCATAGTGTTGAGTTCTGAAGCCCAATCAATTCTAGTGTGGGGGACCTAATGAAACAGTGGGAATAAATCAATCAAAAGGAAAAGGACCGAGGCACCACTTGACATGAACCATCATTGGCCGAGACACAGATGAACGACAGTGGTGAAAAACAGGGTTTATCTACCCTTCCGTTATCAAACCAATGAGTAGATGGCTTAACGCCATAGGCTACGGCCCTGGTCAAAAGTAGTGAACTATAAACGGAACAGGTAGCCATTTGGGATGCACACCTTTTTCATTCAACGAAAGCTGACTGTCAAGCCTTTTTACAAAGTCAATTTTCTTGGATTCAAACATATTAATAAATGTATTAATTGCTGTTAGTGCAAGCCACAACATGATGTGAGGTGGATGTAAAGAGCGAGGGAATATTGGAGACAGAGAACTGTTGGAGCAGATGTTCCATCACATCTGTATAAGGGGACTCGGAGTATGAATTAACTCGGGAGTATGAATTAATGTGTCATGTTTGTTAAAACCTGTTATGGCTGCAATCCTGATATCGGGATCGATATGACAACTACCAGTGAAAATAGAGGGCGCCACATTCAAACCACAGAAATCTCATAATTACAATTCCTAAAACATACATGTATCTTATATCATTTTAAAGCTATTCTCGTTGTTAATCCCACCAATGTTTCAGATTTCAAATATGCTTTTCAGCGAAAGCACTACAAACGATTATGTTAGGTCTCCACCAAACCACAATAAGCACAGGCATTTTCCAGCAAAATATAGCATTCACAAAAAGCATAAATAGAGATAAGATGAATCACTAACCTTGAATTATCTTCATCAGATGACACTCATGGGACTTCATGTTACACAATACATGCATGTTTTGTTTGATAAAGTTCATATTTATATCAAAATATCTGAGTTTACATTGGCTATTTAGATTCACTAGTTCCAAAAACATCAAGTGATTTTGCATAGCCACATCATTTCAACAGAAATACTCATCATAAATGTAGATGATAATACAAGTTATACACATGGAATTATAGATATACCTCTCCTTAATGCAACCGCTGTGTCAGATTTCAAATAAAGTTTACGGAAAAAGCAACCCATGCAATAATCTGAGACAGCACTCAGAACAGTAGCCAAATTAGCCTCCATGTTGGAGTCAACAGAAACCAGAAAATACATGATAAATGTTTCCTTACCTTTGATGAACTTCATCAGAATGCAGTCCTAGAAATCCCAGGTCCACAATAAATGCTTGATTTGTTCGAAAATGTCCGTTATTCATGTCCAATTAGCTACTTTGGTTAGCGCGTTTGGTAAAGAATTCCAAAGTCACAAAGTGTGTCCACTATAATGTGATGAAATGTACAAAAGTTCCGTAACAGTCAGTAGAAACATGTCAAACGATGTACTGAATCAATCTTTCGAATGTTGTTTTATACAGAGACTTGATTACACACAGGTGGATTGTATTTATCATCATTAGTCATTTAGGTCAACATTGGATCATTCAGAGATCCTCACTGAACTTCTGGAGAGAGTTTGCTGCACTGAAAGTAAAGGGGCTGAATAATTTTGCATGCCCAATTTTTCAGTTTTTGATATGTTAAAAAAGTTTGAAATATCCAATAAATGTCGTTCCACTTCATGATTGTGTCCCACTTGTTTGTTGATCCTTCATAAAAAAATACAGTTTTATATCTTTATGTTTGAAGCCTGAAATGTGGCAAAAAGTCGCAAAGTTCAAGAGGGCCGAATACTTTCGCAAGGCACTGTATATCTTGAATAACGTTCCAACCGGAGAATTAGAATTACTTCAGATGAGCGGTGAAATGCAAGTCCTTCCCCTGTGAACGCGTCTGGTGAAAGCATGGTCCACTCATGGCTGTGGTGACTATTTCCTGTGTCAATCGACCCCCCTTCACATTAGATTCATCAGACAAAGTTCTATTGACTACTGACATCTAGTGGAAGGCGTAGGAAGTGGAAACTCATCCATATCTCGCTGTAATTTCAATGAGACCTTGGCTGAAAATATGCCAAGTTGGATAGCTAGCAAGCAAGGGATCGCCAGCCAGTATAATAATGGAACATGTAGAACGAACGACTGGGTTGCGTCCATAGATAGAGAACAAAAAGACGTTATGACTGGGTCGCGTCTCTGGCAATCGAACCGATAGAACGAACGACCAGCCGGCTTGGGTAGCAACCTTAGTTTTGTGTCAGGACTATATCTTGTGGAAGGATGAAATAGTATGAATATATTAATCAGAATAACATTTGTAAATTAAAATATGTCAATCATTATTTGAATATGTTGGTATATATTGAATATATTGGCACCCGTATGAAAGTGATAATGCCCTCAAAGCTGGTGTTTGGAGGATATTTTGGCACGTCTCAGGCCTAAAAATACCAGTGCCAATATATCCAGTGCCAATATGTATGACAAGATAAAGAATAGTATACCAAGTGCATTGGTTGGTTTAATAAATAGTGAAGTTGTAAGAGAAAATGTATTTATATTTCCTCATTTGTTTATTGGTAGCAGCAAGAAGAAAGTCAATTGATCTCATATCCCGGTTAAAATACTGTATAGAATAATGATAGAAAAACATTTTAGAAGGCCAGCTGCAGAAAGAGTTTGGAAAGTAGTTTTTCTGTAATTGGATGGAAATAAAGGTATGGAAAACAGATAAGATACTGTATGACAGAGACCACTGATGTTGGGGTGGGGATGTTAAGGGGGGGGGGGTGCGTGCGCTCGCGTGTGTGTGATGGTGAGAGTGTTATGATAGGATAGAAAGATGCATCACCCCCACCCCCCCCTCCAATTAACCAGATTCTCTGGGTTTGATTTAATTACACCTTGATTGGATCCCTGTGAGACATCTCTTACTCAAATTTCACAGGGACATAATTAGCATGGATCTCCCTCAAATCCTACTACAGTTCAGAAGATGGTCCCTATTCATTGCATTCTAAACATGACACGTTTGACTGAACAATAGGCTCAACTGACTTAATTGTTAGTGTAAAAGTTAACTGCGAACTATGTTGCTGTGAATGACAATAATTGTTATCACTGTATATTATTCCTTCTCACAATTTGTACAAGACCAGGTAAGAAGACACATTTTATTGTGTCAATTATTAGAGTTTTTCCTCCACGCAAGCGCCAGTGTAGCTATAGACTTATCTTTGTAATGTTCTATTATGTTCTAAAACCACATTTCGAAGGAGTTAATATGTACCTTGAGGGAGAGAAGCTCTAGTCCAGCCGGCCTCTTAGAGTCGGCCCACTGACAGCTTAGTTGAACCACAGCCATGGAAATCTGGTAAAGAGGGCTAGGTTTAATTCTAAATTATGCTGTGATCTTTCCTTGCTGTGAGATAATGAAATGGCTGTTGGGTCTTTCTGTTTAAAAAAAAAAAAGGAACACTAAAATACTAAAAAGAAATCCCCCATTTTCTCAATGGCGACAAGACTGAATAATGCTTTGAATTTCACCTAGAAAAAGCTTTAATGCCTAGGGACATTACTCTCGACACTGCAGTACATTACCTTTACATTTTATGACAAAGTAAGTAAAGTAGGATCATTACAAAATAATTGTATCGTTAAAAAATGTTAAATAAATAATATATATACATAATTAAGATATATTAAGATATTAGGGTGATCCATCCAAAATGCAACCTAACTTATCTTGTCTGTAGTCAAATGATAGAATCATACATGTGCCAGCCCTCAACTCCTATGTTCCTGCTATCTATGTGTATTATGTAGCATGTCCAGTATGCTTTCACTGATACTGACAATATGTGGGGAATAGCATGACCAAAATGCTGTTATAAACTGACTAGTTCGAGCCCTGAATGCTGATTGGCTGAAAGCTGTGGTATATCAGACCGTATACCATGGGTATGATTTTTTTTTTCTTTACTGTTCTAATTACATTGGTAACCAGTTTATAATAGCAATACGGCTCCTCTGGGTTTGTGGTATATGGTCAATATACCACACCTCCTCGGGCTGTAAGAGCTTAATTGTAGCCTGTTCAACACATTCCCTTGAAAGCCTACCTCTGTATTTTTGAATTCTAACCCCCAAGGGCACATACCCGCTAAGGTGGGTGGAGATGCAAGCAGGTTCTATCCATCTGGTGTGTGTAAGTGTGTGTGTGTGTTTGTGTGTGTGTGTGTGTGTGTGGGGGGGGGGTGCGTGAGTGCACAGTTTTGCTGAGTAGACTGCCAATTCCAGGGAGCACCATCAGAGTAAAACAAAAGTCCTAATATGAAAACGAAAAAAATACAATGTTACATGTTGAGGATGCAATCCAACAGTCTTATGTGAAAGCCTTTATACTACATTCTAGCCACAACAATCCAAATATGGGACAACAAAGACTTTAGTGAGGTCAGTGAGATATTAACTTCCTGACTTTCAGTATGCATAAAGTGTTTATTACATTGTTTTTTGTTTTTTGGTCTGGTTGGTTTCACATTGCCAAATGTCAAACAAACTAAAATGCCGAAACAAAACCATGTGTCCATGCAAGTCAATTGTTTATTGGACAAATATGCTCACGTTATATCCATATCATGAAGCATCGCTGTGTGTCCCAACCTTCATATTACATTCGCTTTACTCTTCCAATAACATGCAGGAGGAAACAGCTCAATAGCCTCTCTAACTGCGAAGTGAACAGGTTATATTCAGTAGCCTTTATCCCGGTATTGTCCCTGTCTCCCCTAATCTGCATCGGATGGGCTCATAAATGCCCTGCTACGCACAGTATGTTTCAGAGATCTCACAATGTGATGCTGCATGCATTTCATCAAATGCTCACAGTCAAACAGCCAATAACAATGCGCGACTCTGGTTATTTTCCTGTGTTTGGTCCGAACTGAGAACCACAGTGCGTTGTTTAGTGTGTCCCAGAGTGCGGATAGAGTGTTCACACCAGAGTTCGGAAAAACAACTTTGGTGTGAAAGCCCCTTAGTCTAGCTTTAATTCCAGTTTGTCTACAAATTAATAATGGTTCTGTTGCATTTACATCTCCATTTCAATCAAAAATATCAGTTAGAGACCATGACTAAATCAACTTTAAATAAAGTTTAATTTGATTTAGTCCTATTCTTTAACCTTGATTTTTGGTTGAGACGGAGACGTGACTCCAACATGTCAATTATTCATTTGTAGACAGACTGGAATTAAAGCCAGACTAAAGTCAGCAGAAGACACACCTCCTTCAAATGTTGATATTTGGTTGTGTTGACATCCAAACAATTCAATGTCACTAAATATCATTACATTTGAAATCAGGGGTTGAAACCCTAGGCCTATTGTGTTTGAACCCTAGGTCTATTGTGAATTGAAACAATAGTCTTTCATGACTTTGCAAATGATATATAGGCCTACTGTCATGCCCTGACCTTAGAGAGCCTTTTATGTCTCTATTTGGTTTGGTCAGTTTGTGATTTGGGTGGGCATTCTATGTTCTGTTTTCTAGGTTTGTGTATTTCTATGTTTTGGCCGGGTATGGTTCTCAATCAGGGACAGCTGTCTATGGTTGTCTCTGATTGGGAATCATACGTAGGCAGTCTTGTTCCCTTTTGTCATTGTGGGAAGCCCTCATAAGCTTCACGGTCGTTTTGTTGTGTCTTGTTTTTGTTGGCGACATTATAAATACAGAAATGTACGCTCACCACGCTGCGCTTTGGTCCACTTCTTCAGACGATCGTGACAGAACTTCCCACCACCAAGGGACCAAGCAGCGTGGCCAGGAGGAGCATGAATCCTGGGCCCGGGAGAAGAGAGAGTGGAGGACATCTTGGACATGGGAGCAGGTTATGGCAGTGGACAAGACCCTGCCATGGAAACAGGCGGAAGTAGCAAGGGAGGAACGACAACGATATCAGGAGTCACGGCAACGAAACAGGCACGAGAGGCAGCCGGAGAGATTGGCGGAGTCAGGTTATAGACCTGAGCCAACTCCCCGTGCTTACCGTGGGGAGAAGCGTGGTACTGGTCAGGCACCGTGTAAAACGGTTGAGCGCACAGTGTCTCCAGTGCACGTTCACAGCCCGGTGCGCTACATCCCAGCTCCCCGCATCTGCCGGGCTAGGGTGAGCATCCAGCCAGGACAGATGGTGCCGGCTCAGCGCGCCTGGTCTCCAGTGCGTCTCTCCGGTGCGTCTGCACAGCCCAGTGCGTCCTGTGCCAGCGCCCAGCATTTGCAGGGTGAAGACAACCATCCAGCCAGGATGGGTTGTGCAGGCTCTACGCTCGAGACCACGGCCCAGTGTATCCAGTGCCTCCGCCAAGAACCATGCCTCCAGTATGTCTCCCCAGCCTGGTTAGCCCTGTGGCAGCTCCACGCACCAGGCTGCCCATCGTCTCCTCACTCCAGTGATGATTCATGGCAAGAAGCCCAGTGATGATCCATGGCACGAAGCCTCCAGTGATGATCCATGGCAAGAAGCCTCCAGTGATGATCCATGGGACGAAGCCTCCAGTGATGATCCATGGCAAGAAGCCTCCAGTGATGATCCATGGCCCGAAGCCTCCAGTGATGATCCATGGCCCGAAGCCTCCATTGATGATCCATGGCACGAAGCCTCCAGTGATGATCCATGGCACGAAGCCTCCAGTGATGATCCATGGCAGGAAGCCTCCAGTGATGATCCATGGCAAGAAGCCTCCAGTGATGATCCATGGCACGAAGCCTCCAATGATATCCATGGCTCGAAGCCTCCAGTGATGATCCATGGCACGAAGCCTCCATTGATGATCCATGGCACGAAGCCTCCAGTTATGATCCATGGCACGAAGCCTCCAGTGATGATCCATGGCAAGAAGCCTCCAGTGATGATCCATGGCCCGAAGCCTCCAGTGATGATCCATGGCACGAAGCCTCCATTGATGATCCATGGCACGAAGCCTCCAGTGATGATCCATGGCACGAAGCCTCCATTGATGATCCATTGCACGAAGCCTTCAGTGATGATCCATGGCATGAAGCCTCCAGTGATGATCCATGGCAAGAAGCCTCCAGTGATGATCCATGGCACGAAGCCTCCAATGATATCCATGGCTCGAAGCCTCCAGTGATGATCCATAGCACGAAGCCTCCATTGATAATCCATGGCACGAAGCCTCCAGTTATGATCCATGGCACGAAGCCTCCAGTGATGATCCATGGCACGAAGCCTCCAGTGATGATCCATGGCACGAAGCCTCCAGTGATGAACCATGGCAAACCAGAGGGCAATGGCTATTCAATGTACAACAGTAGTCTTCTGTAACAAGCAATACGTATTAAACATGTTTACAGACATCCATGACTGAATGGTTTCACAAACTTCTTTAAAGATTTTGTAAGTAAATTGTAACAGGCCTCATTCAGTAGTCTGAATTAACCTAGAGACACCTAAACATCCATTTTTAGAGAAGCCTGGAGATTATTCCACAAGTAAGGGGCAAAGGGCTGATTTACCTAACTCTGTACAGACCAAAGGAATTTCCAGAGCAAGCAATCCCTGAGACTGTGTATGATAACTCCGACTCGTACGTCTAATGGTTATTGTGGATGTTAGAGGGAGTTTACAGTATGTCAAAGAGCTTTATAAAGGCAAAGAGAGCAATGAATTGACCTACGTGACCTCAAAGATGGTCAGCCTACTTTATGATAGAGAATGCAGGGATGTGTACTGAACCTGTACCCGTAATAAAAACAAGGTGTTTACATTGCTGAGTGGACACTTATTGTTATTCAAGATGTTCCAACGTTCGTAGATGACCATCAAGGTCAAATAGAGGGGGCAAAAGTTCAACACTCAGGAGTCAATGTCATGTCTGTTGTCTTTTTCATAGCCTGAGAGGATCTATTACATAAAGGTATCACAGATGCACACTACGTAACACATTATATTCATAATTCCCTAACAATTGGATGTCATTATCTTTCAGAACTGTTACAAAACATTAAAACGTTGTTGAATAGTTGAGAGAGAGAACACACTTAATAGATAATAAATAATAGATCATCACAACACACACCCGTCTTTAAAAAAAGACCCTTTCAAAGAGGAGGGTGTGATTGACAGATATACAATGTACATTCTCTGAATATTCCCAACGGACATCATCGAAGAAAGAAAAAATGTTGTTTGGGGGGACCCTTATGTACATATGGTGACCTACTGTGTAAGGGCTAACCTGATGACTATTTATACATGGATTTGATAAGAACTATTTTTTTAAAGACACATATTTACACATTCACACCAACTTGGGGGGGGGGGGGTGAGACAGAGGTCCGGTCATCCTCGGAGCCACCTGGACACAACTGTTTTTCAGACAATTGTTTTCAAAGGCACACTCTCTCTCTCACACACACACACACACACACACACACACACACACACACACACACACACACACACACACACACACACACACACACACACACACACACACACACACACACACACACACACACACACACACACACACACAGGACCCCTTGACTCTTGTGTAGAGAAACAGATCGGGAGACAGACAGACAGAGATATTCAATTCATTGAAGGTGGAAAGACCAGGGGTCTGCTTGTAACCTGCCCCCAAGCCTCACACACCCAGATGGCCAGAGTAAGAGCTGTCATTCCTTAAATTAATCAAAACCCCTTTTATTTTCTTCAAAAATGTACCTACCAAAATGCATACAATTATTATTTTGTTGTAGGAAAGTATGTTGATCATTTTCAGGGATCTCTCTCTGTACCTCTCTGACAGACAGACAGACAGACAGACAGACAGACAGACAGACAGACAGACAGACAGACAGACAGACAGACAGACAGACAGACAGACAGACAGACAGACAGACAGACAGACAGACAGACAGACAGACAGACAGACAGACAGACAGACAGACAGACAGACAGACAGACAGACAGACAGACAGACAGACAGACAGACAGACAGACAGACAGACAGACAGACAGACAGACAGACAGACAGACAGACAGACAGACAGACACACCCTTGGAGGAAGAGAGCTGTCATTCCTTAAATGTAAATTGATTTTAAAAACCTTTATTTTTTATTCTAAAACTTTAGAACCTAATTGTAGACATATTATTAAACAATACTACACATTAATACCCATTAAATGTTTGTATGTATAAATATTTCATTGTAAGAAAGAAAACATTTTTTAATCCTTTTGTCACTTTTGAGTCTGGACTAAATGCGACTGAAGAGATTCCTATGGCTTTCAAATCATCTGGCCCGTAGACGTCCTCTTCCAATGCGTACCCAGGCTGGGATGTTCCACCCAGGGCCTGTTCGATCTGACATAGAGCAAGTTTTATCTTAAGCCATTCTCTCAAGCGAAACGCAGGAGAAAATGGCTTAAGATGGTTTTGTCATTGTGTCCCAGACATAAAGGACACAATACACCTAGAATTGGTCAAGGAGACATGTTTTCTGTAGTTTATCTGTGTTACACTTGGCACAGAACAAGTATAACGTGCCACCGAAAGGTTTCTGGATCAAATCCCAGAGTTGTCGTTCTACCCCTGAACAAGCCAGTTATCCCACTCTTCCCGGTAAGGCCGTCAATAAAAAACTAAAAATGTTCTTAATTAACTGACTTGCCTAGTTAAATAATGGTTAAATAATGGTTAAATAATGGTGCTCACACACGCATAATATGCACGTACATTTATACTGACTCTACACACACCCACTCACGTACTGTACAATCATCATATACGCGGCTGCTACTCTATTTACCATCCTGATGCCGAGTCACCTTTCGCCTAAACATATCTACCTCTATCAATCCAGTATCCCTGCACATTGTAAATATGGTAGTGGAACTTACTTACTTTATCATGTTCTCCTTATTTCTATATCTCGTGTGTTTTTGTTCTGCCTTGTTATTCCTTGTAGTACATTGTTTATGATTACTGCATTGTTGGGGTTAGAGCTCGCAAGAAAGTCAGTTAACTGTACTTGTGCATGTGACATTAAAACTTTAAACTACCAATCGCTGTCCATGGTGCTGAAATGATAACA